>NC_074716.1:6755000-7047500 GCF_947242115.1 Biomphalaria glabrata | reverse complement strand
GAAGGCGCTCAACATAAACCCAGCCACCTGCGAGACAGAGGCACATGACAGAGCATCATGGCGTCGCGCTGTGAAAACTGGCGCACAGGTTGCTGAGGAAAAAAGAACAACGCTGGCAGAAGAAAAACGCCAGAAAAGAAAAGCAAGACAAACGACACTAGCTCCAGCTGGAATAACCTGCCCAGTGTGCAGCCGAACATTCCGGGCTCACGTAGGTCTCACCAGCCACATGAGGAGGCACAAAACCCCAGTGCAAATCCCTCAGCCCCCTGGATGACAAAGTGGTCATCATCGAACCACGATGGACGAACTATATATAGTTGAGTAAATCGATCTTTCTGGATTGTTTTCGTCAGTGATAGTAAGCTCTTTCAGCTTCCCATACTATCTTGAGCCTACATTACGTATAAAGATGTGCTTTATTTCAATGTGACCTAATAATACTGACGCACATTATGTTCAGGCGTAGTTTTATACTGTCGAGCGTAACACTATCCACACGCATGTGACACATAGATAGGGAAATTTTGTTCTACAAATGACTTACTTCTTATGAAGTAGACAGCTCTAAAGCCTTGATCGCCTCCATAAGTCCCTCTGTACCTGACAGTAAGTCTGCTTGATTTAGAAGCTTGATATTTGGCGGTATAGTCATTAGAGCTACATAGTGGACCTCTTAGCATCGTAGAGTCTTCTAATACTTCTACATAATTGTAACTACAGTAGAATGTATTCATGTTCACTTCAAGTATCCTAGAGAGAGAAATTTTACACGGGATAACAGTTTGAGAACATTGCTTTACTTTGTATCTTAGAGATTATAATTAAATATGTATATACACCATGGGCGTAGCCAGTGGGGGGGGGGGGCGGCGGTTCAAGCCCCCTGCCCCGAAAAAAAATCTTGGCTACGCCCATGATATACACTTAACATCAATCAAAATATTTTTAAGGTGTTAAATTATAGTACTTAATTTTTTTTTAATTGAAGATTTCAATTCGCCGTTTTGATTTAATTTAACATTTTATTTAGATTAATATTTGTTTCACCCTACCTTTCAAACTTTTTATCCTTTAAAACAGCAACTATTTTATTACAATGTAAAACTAAGGCGCTACTCTCAATTGAAATGTATTTTAGTAATGCACGCTGCTACCATAGGGAGGTCTTACTTTATGCTTCTGAATTATGCAGTATGTTGTAGAATACGTTTTACTTGGGGCTAAAAACCACATATTTTATACCAACATTATCTATGTCCCACTGGACTATAGTGTTCGAGTTGACCTCTTTAGTCTGACAATGTAGCCACAGTCGCCATTGCTAGCCATTATCGTATTATCTCCGGTATTTTATACCAACATTATCTATTCAAATTTTATTTTCAAACATTAGCGTTTATTTTGTACCGATATAAAAAAAAAAGTAAAGTTCCCCTTTCAGACCTTGTGGTCTAAAGGGCAAATGCTTCTGTGGCCTTCGGGTAACGTGGGTGTCATGTGGCCAGCACAACGACCAACCGCCTTTACTTTTCCCCAACAAATGTCAGGTACCCATTAGAGCTGAGTGGACTCAGAGGTGCCCAAAGATCATGAAAATAAAGACACAGATTGTATAAAATTAAAATAATTTCCTAGATAAATGGTAGTTTATCCTATCGAATAATTTGAATTCTGATAAAGTGGCCCCTACTACCGATTAATATGTCTATAACGAACTGTTCTTTAACGACGTACACCTAAAACGTGAAAGCATTCTTCATCAATATTCAACATTGGGTATTGAAATTATTAGGCGCCTCCGCGCTGTGTTTTGTGCAGGTAAGTCTAAACACTGAAGTAACGAAGTAAGACAGCCGAAAGTCCAATATAATTCAGAACGTATTTGAGGCTGATGAACAATGTCGAACAAGAAGTTTAGTACTTGAAAAAAACCCTCAAATGTCGTCAAGCTAACCCTAACCCTAATCTCTACTTCCATAAAACCTGCTTCTCTCTTAAGCCGTCATAATCATTCTGTGTCTCCTTTCGTTACAATTTAAATCCTAGTTTTGTTTGTAATCGTCGCGTCACTTTCTCTAACCAAAACTTAAACCCGTTGAGATGAAACAAATAACTTTTCGCGCCAAATTCACTCCCCCCCCCCCTTCCCAGTAATCAATCAATAGTTTTTGTTGTTATTCCAATTTGTAATTTTACTAAAAAGATTAGTTATAATACACAGTCTAATACTACATTTCGTGTTTGCAAATAATACTAAAACGGGTCGTTGCGCTGACCACTAGACAACTTTGTTAACCCTGGGTCACGGAAACAGATGACCTGTACATCATTTGCGTCATAGATTGCCAGGTCAGAAAAGGGGTACATTACTCTTTTTACTAAATACTAAAATGATTGACAATTTACACCAATGTGACGTATGTGTCCGTGTCTCCAATGATGTCCCACTGGACTACTACAGTGTACAAGTTGACCTCTCTTGTGCTGACAATGTAGCCACAGTCGCCATTGCTAGCCATTATCATGTTATCTCCGGTACCTGAGAAATAGTATGCTATAGTTACCTGACTTCTATAACATTATAATTTATTATTAGAATCAACAAAGACATATCTATAACTCTGCGATAATACAGATATATATTCTGGTATAATATATACTTAAAAGTTTAATACAAATCCTTAAAGCTCTTACTTCTAACACAAAAACCAGTTTTTGAGTCCAAAACAGAACCAAAAGGACATGAGCAGGTTGTATAGCCACAGTACTCGGTCAAACATTGGGTATTATCACTGCATGAATTCCCATACATTTTTTTCCCCGTTTCTTGCGTGAAACATTTTGTATGTGTTTCTGAAACTTTGAACTGAAAAATACAGAATTTTTTTAAAGTTAAAAATACAGCACAATGTGTTGATATTAAATGTTTAGTGTAAAGGGGAATGTGGGGCAATATAAGATACTTAATTTTAAAGAGTTATAAAACATTTTAGTAATACGTTTTTACCAACCGCTACTATAAAATGGATTCAGTATATATGAAATAAACTTTCTACTAAATATTAGTTGGATTGAAGTATTACCATATGGGTTATAGAAATAAATATAATCATTTTAGAATCCCATATTGCCTACCTTGAATTGGTAGTATGAAATACCATAGCCAATGTCAGAAAATTATTGGTAAATAATGATTTTGTTAGATACCAAAATAAGGGAGGTAGCTTCTTCATTATTGAAAGATAAAATTTTGAGTGGGGAGTACTTTACCTAAGATAAGCTAATGTTGTTTATAAAAGGATTTTTAAAAACTATTTTTGGCTTGTTCTACAATCAAGATATATTATAAGATCTACATCCTCTTTAAAATAGTGAACAAAAGTGAAATAATGAGACAAGAGAAGGTCATGTCGCTAAAAACAGTGATACCTAAGAAATATCATCGCAGACTTAAATAATCAAAGCTGTTCTAAAAGTATAGAAGAACTGAGGTTTCAAGAGTAACATAATCACATTTGGGTAGCGTGGTCGAGAGGCTAAGTGCGATTGAACTGGGCTTGGCTTGGCTACCTACAAGCAGAAATAACCGAACTGTACAGCCTGTTCAAGATAAATATTTTTTGGTTATCAAGCCAATTTATTTTTCCTTCGAAAAATTGTAACTGTCTAACTACAGTTTTCCCCGTGTGGCCGACGAACTAGTTATTCTTTTCTCAACGAAATACATCAACAATCAAGTTTCTAGGAAAATCGTTGAGGCCGTTTTCGAGAACCGTGTCCACCCACGTTTTAGATTTTGCCCAGAAAGTTTGCTCACCCATTTGAAATGTGTGACTAGAATAATTATAATAACAGGGGAATGAAAATAACAGTTGAAATTTCTGAACAAAAAAAACCTCAACAAACATATACTGCAATGAAGCACCTGAAGTACCAGTTAACAGTTGTCTGGTCACGTGGTACTTTACAAATAAATATAAAAGAATGCGATGGAAACTAAAATGCACCATTTTGTTACTCATTTAGTTCAATGATCACTACAAACAGCGAGGTCCTTGCGAACGCCGGTATGGACAATATAGAGGGATTTCTTATGGTCCAACAGTTACGCTTGGTAGGGAACGTATCCCTTATGGGGGACGAATGTATGCCAAAGTCAGTTTTTAAGTGAGCTGAAAGGTGGTCGTTAACAGTGGGTTAGTAGTAGCGTGCATATATCATTGGTTAGTAGAAATTGGTTACAGTAGCGTGCATATATCATTGGTTAGTAGGAATCGGTTACAGTAGCGTGCATATATCATTGGTTAGTAGAAATTGGTTACAGTAGCGTGCATATATCATTGGTTAGTAGAAATTGGTTACAGTAGCGTGCATATATCATTGGTTAGTAGGAATCGGTTACAGTAGCGTGCATATATCATTGGTTAGTAGGAATCGGTTACAGTAGCGTGCATATATCATTGGTTAGTAGAAATTGGTTACAGTAGCGTGCATATATCATTGGTTAGTAGGAATCGGTTACAGTAGCGTGCATATATCATTGGTTAGTAGGAATCGGTTACAGTAGCGTGCATATATCATTGGTTAGTAGGAATCGGTTACAGTAGCGTGTATATATCATTGGTTAGTAGGAATCGGTTACAGTAGCGTGTATATATCATTGGTTAGTAGGAATCGGTTACAGTAGCGTGCATATATCATTGGTTAGTAGGAATCGGTTACAGTAGCGTGCATATATCATGGTTTAGTAGGAATCGGTTACAGTAGCGTGCATATATCATGGGTTAGTAGGAATCGGTTACAGTAGCGTGCATATATCATTTGTTAGTAGGAATCGGTTACAGTAGCGTGCATTTATCATGGGTTAGTAGGAATCGGTTACAGTAGCGTGCATTTATCATGGGTTAGTAGGAATCGGTTACAGTAGCGTGCATATATCATTTGTTAGTAGGAATCGGTTACAGTAGCGTGCATTTATCATTTGTTAGTAGGAATCGGTTACAGTAGCGTGCATTTATCATTTGTTAGTAGGAATCGGTTACAGTAGCGTGCATATATCATGGGTTAGTAGGAATCGGTTACAGTAGCGTGCATTTATCATTTGTTAGTAGGAATCGGTTACAGTAGCGTGCATATATCATGGGTTAGTAGGAATCGGTTACAGTAGCGTGCATTTATCATTGGTTAGTAGGAATCGGTTACAGTAGCGTGCATATATCATGGGTTAGTAGGAATCGGTTACAGTAGCGTGCATATATCATTGGTTAGTAGGAATCGGTTACAGTAGCATGCATATATCATGGGTTAGTAGGAATCGGTTACAGTAGCGTGCATATATCATGGGTTAGTAGGAATCGGTTACAGTAGCGTGCATATGTCATGGGTTAGTAGAAATCGGTTACAGAAGCGTGCATATATCATGGGTTAGTAGAAATCGGTTACAGTAGCGTGCATATATCATTGGTTAGTAGGAATCGGTTACAGTAGCGTGCATATATCATTGGTTAGTAGGAATCGGTTACAGTAGCGTGCATATATCATTGGTTAGTAGGAATCGGTTACAGTAGCGTGTATATATCATTGGTTAGTAGGAATCGGTACAGTAGCGTGTATATATCATTGGTTAGTAGGAATCGGTTACAGTAGCGTGCATATATCATTGGTTAGTAGGAATCGGTTACAGTAGCGTGCATATATCATTGGTTAGTAGGAATCGGTTACAGTAGCGTGCATATATCATTGGTTAGTAGGAATCGGTTACAGTAGCGTGTATATATCATTGGTTAGTTGGAATCGGTTACAGTAGCGTGCATATATCATTGGTTAGTTGGAATCGGTTACAGTAGCGTGTATATATCATTGGTTAGTAGGAATCGGTTACAGTAGCGTGTATATATCATTGGTTAGTTGGAATCGGTTACAGTAGCGTGTATATATCATTGGTTAGTAGGAATCGGTTACAGTAGCGTGCATATATCATTGGTTAGTAGGAATCGGTTACAGTAGCGTGTATATATCATTGGTTAGTTGGAATCGGTTACAGTAGCGTGTATATATCATTGGTTAGTAGGAATCGGTTACAGTAGCGTGTATATATCATTGGTTAGTAGGAATCGGTTACAGTAGCGTGTATATATCATTGGTTAGTAGGAATCGGTTACAGTAGCGTGTATATATCATTGGTTAGTAGGAATCGGTTACAGTAGCGTGTATATATCATTGGTTAGTTGGAATCGGTTACAGTAGCGTGTATATATCATTGGTTAGTAGGAATCGGTTACAGTAGCGTGTATATATCATTGGTTAGTAGGAATCGGTTACAGTAGCGTGTATATATCATTGGTTAGTAGGAATCGGTTACAGTAGCGTGTATATATCATTGGTTAGTAGGAATCGGTTACAGTAGCGTGCATATATCATTGGTTAGTAGGAATCGGTTACAGTAGCGTGTATATATCATTGGTTAGTTGGAATCGGTTACAGTAGCGTGTATATATCATTGGTTAGTAGGAATCGGTTACAGTAGCGTGTATATATCATTGGTTAGTAGGAATCGGTTACAGTAGCGTGTATATATCATTGGTTAGTAGGAATCGGTTACAGTAGCGTGTATATATCATTGGTTAGTAGGAATCGGTTACAGTAGCGTGTATATATCATTGGTTAGTTGGAATCGGTTACAGTAGCGTGTATATATCATTGGTTAGTAGGAATCGGTTACAGTAGCGTGTATATATCATTGGTTAGTTGGAATCGGTTACAGTAGCGTGTATATATCATTGGTTAGTTGGAATCGGTTACAGTAGCGTGTATATATCATTGGTTAGTAGGAATCGGTTACAGTAGCGTGTATATATCATTGGTTAGTTGGAATCGGTTACAGTAGCGTGTATATATCATTGGTTAGTAGGAATCGGTTACAGTAGCGTGTATATATCATTGGTTAGTAGGAATCGGTTACAGTAGCGTGTATATATCATTGGTTAGTAGGAATCGGTTACAGTAGCGTGCATATATCATTGGTTAGTAGGAATCGGTTACAGTAGCGTGTATATATCATTGGTTAGTAGGAATCGGTTACAGTAGCGTGCATATATCATTGGTTAGTAGGAATCGGTTACAGTAGCGTGCATATATCATTGGTTAGTAGGAATCGGTTACAGTAGCGTGCATATATCATTGGTTAGTAGGAATCGGTTACAGTAGCGTGCATATATCATTGGTTAGTAGGAATCGGTTACAGTAGCGTGCATATATCATTGGTTAGTAGGAATCGGTTACAGTAGCGTGCATATATCATTGGTTAGTAGGAATCGGTTACAGTAGCGTGCATATATCATTGGTTAGTTGGAATCGGTTACAGTAGCGTGTATATATCATTGGTTAGTAGAAATCGGTTACAGTAGCGTGCATTTATCATTGGTTAGTAGGAATCGGTTACAGTAGCGTGTATATATCATTGGTTAGTTGGAATCGGTTACAGTAGCGTGTATATATCATTGGTTAGTAGAAATCGGTTACAGTAGCGTGCATTTATCATTGGTTAGTAGGAATCGGTTACAGTAGCGTGCATATATCATTGGTTAGTAGGAATCGGTTACAGTAGCGTGCATATATCATTGGTTAGTAGGAATCGGTTACAGTAGCGTGCATTTATCATTGGTTAGTAGGAATCGGTTACAGTAGCGTGTATATATCATTGGTTAGTTGGAATCGGTTACAGTAGCGTGTATATATCATTGGTTAGTAGAAATCGGTTACAGTAGCGTGCATTTATCATTGGTTAGTAGGAATCGGTTACAGTAGCGTGCATATATCATGGGTTAGTAGGAATCGGTTACAGTAGCGTGCATATATCATGGGTTAGTAGGAATCGGTTACAGTAGCGTGCATATATCATTGGTTAGTAGGAATCGGTTACAGTAGCGTGCATATATCATGGGTTAGTAGGAATCGGTTACAGTAGCGTGCATATATCATGGGTTAGTAGGAATCGGTTACAGTAGCGTGCATTTGTCATGGGTTAGTAGGAATCGGTTACAGTAGCGTGCATATATCATTGGTTAGTAGGAATCGGTTACAGTAGCGTGCATTTGTCATGGGTTAGTAGGAATCGGTTACAGTAGCGTGCATTTATCATTGGTTAGTAGGAATCGGTTACAGTAGCGTGCATTTATCATTGGTTAGTAGGAATCGGTTACAGTAGCGTGCATATATCATTGGTTAGTAGGAATCGGTTACAGTAGCGTGCATATATCATTGGTTAGTAGGAATCGGTTACAGTAGCGTGCATATATCATTGGTTAGTAGAAATCGGTTACAGTAGCGTGCATATATCATTGGTTAGTAGGAATCGGTTACAGTAGCGTGCATATATCATTGGTTAGTAGGAATCGGTTACAGTAGCGTGCATATATCATTGGTTAGTAGAAATCGGTTACAGTAGCGTGCATATATCATTGGTTAGTAGGAATCGGTTACAGTAGCGTGCATATATCATTGGTTAGTAGGAATCGGTTACAGTAGCGTGCATATATCATTGGTTAGTAGGAATCGGTACAGTAGCGTGCATATATCATTGGTTAGTAGGAATCGGTTACAGTAGCGTGCATTTATCATGGGTTAGTAGGAATCGGTTACAGTAGCGTGCATTTATCATGGGTTAGTAGGAATCGGTTACAGTAGCGTGCATTTATCATGGGTTAGTAGGAATCGGTACAGTAGCGTGCATATATCATTGGTTAGTAGGAATCGGTTACAGTAGCGTGCATTTATCATGGGTTAGTAGGAATCGGTTACAGTAGCGTGCATTTATCATGGGTTAGTAGGAATCGGTTACAGTAGCGTGCATTTATCATGGGTTAGTAGGAATCGGTTACAGTAGCGTGCATTTATCATGGGTTAGTAGGAATCGGTTACAGTAGCGTGCATTTATCATGGGTTAGTAGGAATCGGTTACAGTAGCGTGCATTTATCATGGGTTAGTAGGAATCGGTTACAGTAGCGTGCATATATCATGGGTTAGTAGGAATCGGTTACAGTAGCATGTATATATCATTGGTTAGTAGGAATCGGTACAGTAGCGTGCATTTATCAGTGGTTAGTAGGAATCGGTTACAGTAGCGTGCATTTATCATGGGTTAGTAGGAATCGGTTACAGTAGCGTGCATTTATCATGGGTTAGTAGGAATCGGTTACAGTAGCGTGCATTTATCATGGGTTAGTAGGAATCTGTTACAGTAGCGTGCATTTATCATGGGTTAGTAGGAATCGGTTACAGTAGCGTGCATTTATCATGGGTTAGTAGGAATCGGTTACAGTAGCGTGCATTTATCATGGGTTAGTAGGAATCGGTTACAGTAGCGTGCATATATCATGGGTTAGTAGGAATCGGTTACAGTAGCATGTATATATCATTGGTTAGTAGGAATCGGTACAGTAGCGTGCATTTATCAGTGGTTAGTAGGAATCGGTTACAGTAGCGTGCATATATCAAGGGTTAGTAGGAATCGGTTACAGTAGCGTGCATATATCATGGGTTAGTAGAAATTGGTTACAGTAGCGTGCATACATCATTGGTTAGTAGGAATCGGTACAGTAGCGTGCATTTATCAGTGGTTAGTAGGAATCGGTTACAGTAGCGTGCATATATCAAGGGTTAGTAGGAATCGGTACAGTAGCGTGCATTTATCAAGGGTTAGTAGGAATCGGTTACAGTAGCGTGCATATATCATGGGTTAGTTGGAATTGGTACAGCTAGAGTATGCAGTCATAAAGGTGTCTATGGACATTGCAACACCAAGCTATATCCGAACTGTATAACATAAAAAAAAAAAAGATAAATTGAAAAAAAAAATCCATGACATTAATTCGGTAGGCTAAACAATATCAAACTTCGGATTCAAAGTCATTTAGATGTTTTTAAATGACAGAACACGGGGTTAGTTCATTTTGGAAACGATTTTTATTTAAAGGAAAGATGAGCATCGCATTGCACAGGACGCAATCTTGGCATTACAGAAGGAGGCAAAGAAGGATTCGAACACTGTATCCGTGGTCTCAACACCTTAATATGCATACTTTCAACCATACAAGTAGCTCAGTCTGAATGCAGTCTATAGAAATATGTCTTGCGTTGATGATATTAAATAAACATCGTTTGAAATTATCTTATGGCACAAGAAGGTAAATGGATAAAAAACGAAACCACAAAAGAATTTTTAAACAAAAAAAAATATTTCCCTCTGATATATTTATATAACTGTAAAGCATGGAGACAAATGTATTATTTAGTTTTCTCAGAAATTGACGTGTTTCTTATAATATTACCTAATATGTTGATTACAAGAATGACAAAGTAGGTCAGCCTGGCCGACCAGTAAAAGCAAGTCACGTTGAAGCAGACGTAACGTTTGCAGACGAAGAGATATTTGAGTCTTAGTTCTGATAGAATCAATAAATGTACAAGATTTGAAACTGTATCAATACACATATAAATGTGTTAACATATTATGTTTACCTTAAGAACGCATAGCACGATGTACAAAAGTGTGCCCATTTTCAGCTCCATTCTTCTGCCAGTCCCAGGAAACAGATTTACTTCCTTACCTGGAAACATAGTTTGTTTTTTTGTTTGAACACTCCACAGAAAAAAACTATTAAACTTGTCTGTGTATGGGAAAGGGGAAAACATGGGAAAAGGGGGGGGGGTGGAGATACCAGAAACACGTCGCCAAGCTCAACTCGGCATTATAGAAATGATATCATCTTTGGTTACTGAAGCGTGAAGAATTTCTCATTTAGTTTACATCTGTATGGTTGCCTTTGTGCCAGAAGTCCTATGATTTAGTTACACACTGCCCATAGTTGGCACAGTTAGCTTCTAATAAGTCCCTTACAATACTTTTAACTTGACGGAATAATGGACATTCCAAATACATATGTTTCTCGTTATCAGCATTTTCTAGATGACATCATTTACATTCACGGACATTTGCCCGTCTTTTAACCATAGGGGTCATCCCAAAGATAAGTCTATAAGTTATCTCTCTAGCTATTGGTGGGATATGTTTGATGTGTAGGTTTATGAGTGTGCCCTTTAGTTCTGTCACCCCAAGAACTCTCCCCCACTTAATCCTATTCACTAGGCTTTCTTGTAACAGCTTTTTAAGTGTTGTGTATGATTCTTTGGTTTTGTTGTGTATTAAATGTTCATTACCAGGTAAAATTCTTGAGATAGATCTGAAAAATGGATGAGTGGCCGTACCAAAATAGTGAGGAGTGTCATTGTGTATTGGAAGAAGACTACTTAATCTTAAACCATAATAGTAAATTGTCAAGAGAAAGTTTGTTGAGTTTCTAACTACCTGACCTACAAATTTTAGCCTTAGCGAATGTATATTTCTTTTTTTTTTTTCACTTCAGTGGTACTTATATATTATCATGCGACACAGAGACAGAAAGAGACAAAAACGAATAGAAAGAGACAGAAAACTTGAGCCTTAAATACAATTAGACTCACATTCTTTTTTTTTTTTTTTTAAAGGAAACCTCAGAATTTGCGCTATTCAGTTTTGGCTTTATCATCATGTGAATCCTTGGGCCTTACGCCTCTTTTATATGCCTCTTTTATGGGCTATCTTGTTTTTTTTTTTTTTTTTTTTTAAAGGAAACCTCAGAATTTGCGCTATTCAGTTTTAGCTTTATCATCATAGGAATCCTTGGGCCTTGGGCCTCTTTTCTTTGCCTCTTTTTTGGGCTTTATGTGCCTCTTTTTTGGGCCATCTTGCCTCTTTTGTGGGCTTTTTTTTTTTTTTTTTTTTTAAATATGTTTTTATTTGTAAGCTATCATAATTCACAAGTATTAAATCATAAACAATTGAAAAGTGATTAACCTAAAAATATAATAACAGTAATAGAAATATTATTTAATATCAAAGACATACTACGTAATCAATGAACCCCCTAAAGACAGAAAAATGATACAAGTATACTCTACACCAGAACAATCAACACAATATCAGATATCCCTGACCCCCAACACCCTATTTCTGAAAAACTACCTGAGCATTGTACAGGTATATGAAAATCAAACTAGATAATTCTCTACCCTAAAGTCCATTATTTTTCTAAATATTAATTCCAAGTGATTTTTTTTTTTTTTTTTTTTTTTAAAGGAAACCTCAGAATTTGCGCTATTCAGTTTTAGCTTTATCATCATAGGAATCCTTGGGCTTTATGCCTCTTTTCTTTGCCTCTTTTTTGGGCTTTATATGCCTCTTTTATGGGCCATCTTGCCTCTTTTGTGGGCTTTTTTTTTTTTTTTTTTTTTTTTTTTTTAATATGTTTTTATTTGTAAGTTACCATAATTCACAAGTATTAAATCATAAACAATTGAAAAGTGATTAACCTAAAAATATAATAACAGTAATAGAAATATTATTTAATATCAAAGACATACTACCTAACCAATGAACCCCCTAAAGACAGAAAAATGATACAAGTATACTCCACTCCAGAACAATCAACACAATATCAGATATCCCTGACCCCCAACACCCTATTTCTGAAAAAGTACATGAGAATTATACAGGTATATGAAAATCAAACTAGATAATTCTCTACCCTAAAGTCCATTATTTTTCTAAACGTTAATTCCAAGTGATTAGGATCAAACACCTTATTATTATGTAGACATTTGAGCCAGCTAGCCCAAACAAGATTCCTGTATTCGGAAACAATAATCAAGTTAAAGTTATGTATCATTTTATTTTTTAGTTTTGGCAGCTTGTTTAAAATAATAGACAAGTTAACATTTACATAATTGCCACAGTTTGCTTCCAATAGGTCCATTACAGTACTTCTAACTTGAAGGAATAATGGACATTCCAAATACATGTGTTTTTCGTTATCAGCATTTTCAAGGTGGCATAATATACATTCACGGTCATTTGCCCGTCTTCTAACCATAGGGGTCATCCCAAAGATAAGTCTATAACTAATCTCTCTAGCTTTTGGTGGGATATGTTTACTGTGTAGGTTTATGAATGTGTCCTTGAATTCTGTCACCCCAAGAACTCTCCCCCACTTAATCCTATTCACTAGGCTTTCCTGTAACAGCTTTTTAAGTGTTATGTATGATTCTTTGGTTTTGTTGTGTATTAAATGTTCATTACCAGGTAAAACTCTTGAAATAGATCTGTAAAACGGATGAGTGACTGTACCAAAATAGTGAGGAGTATCATTGTGTATTGGAAGAAGACTACTTAATCTTAAACCATAATAGTAAATTGTCAAGGGAAAGTTTGTTGGGTTTCTAACTACTTGACCTACAAATTTTAGCCTTAGCGACTGTATTTTTGTTTTAACATCTTGCAAGTTTATCCCCCCATCCTCTTTGTTTTGAATGAGTGTAGTGTGCTTAATGCTCCTAATAGTGTTTTTAAATATAAAGCTTCTAATTAACTTGTTCAGCTTGTTTATGAATTTAGGAGGTGGCTCTGTAATGTTAGCTAAATAGACAATCTTTGGAATGACCAAACTATTTATCAATACAGCTCTACCAAATATTGTAGAACCTGTGTGCTGATAACGTTTAATTAAGTTTGAGGCTTTGACAAAAATATTCTCCCACTGGTCTTTACAATAGAACAAAGGATTACAGGTATAGACAATACCACAAATCTTGATTTTATCAACAATTCTGAAAGCGCAATTCTCTTTGAATTTCCATTTCCCTAGTCCCATTACAGAGGATTTATTTATATTTATTTTTGAACCACTAGCTTCTCCGAAAAGTGTAAACTTCTTTAGTATATTCGCAATATCTTGCTCTGAAGATGGAAAAAAGGTTGTATCATCCGCATAGGCTTTGACTTTGATGGTTGAGAAGGAACGACCCGGTATATTTATCCCAATAATGGATGGGTCAGATCTTACAGATTCCAAGAAGGGTTCCAAGCAAAGGATATACAAGAAGGGGGATAAGGGACAGCCCTGTCTGACAGACCTTTGTATGAGGATACTCCTACTGAGAGAATGATTTATTATCAATCTACTTGTTGCATTGGTATAGACAAGCTTTATATATCTGATTAACAGGGAACTTATTTTACATTTCTCAAGCACCTTGAACAGGAAGCTATGGCTTACTCGGTCAAAGGCTTTTTCTTGATCTACAGATAAAAGAGACACATTGAGGTTTTTATCCTTACTGTACATGATAAAATCCCGTAAAAAATGCGTCATGCCGTCAATGTTTCTGTCCGGGATACAACAGTACTGGTCATGTCCGATAAGTTGGTTTATGAGTGGTTTCATTCTTAGGAAAATCATTTTTGTGAGAAGTTTATAGTCCGTGTTGAGAAGTGAAATGGGCCTATAGTCGCTAGGTGAAGTGTTATTTTCAGATTTCTTAGGTAAAAGTGTGATGTATGCTTCGTTAAAATTTGGAGGAAAATGCCCCAGTTTAATGGCGTCGCTATATAGTCGCAGTAAGAGAGGACCAAGCAGGGGGAAGAAGGTTTTATAGAGTTCAAATGTTAAGCCATCTGGACCGGGTGATTTATTGTTCTTAGTCGAGTCCAGGGCAGTCCTGAGTTCGTCTAGCGTAAATGCACTCCCTAAAAGATCTTCATCTGTCTTGTCCAGCTGATTGCAAAATTTTAGAAAATTATCTTGAGCATCAGTATATACTGGCTCTTCACTGTATATAGTAGTGAAGTGTTTTGTAAAAATATTCTTAATATCTTCATAATCATCTACTTTATTCCCCTCACTATCTATGATGTTGCTTATTATTTTACTTGATTGTACATTCTGTTCAAACGATAGGAATAGTTTACTAGGACCTTCATTACTTAAGTAATTTTTACACCTAATCTCAGCACCCCTATAAGTATACTTGTTTAATTCCTCTAGTTTTAAAAGAGTTTCTGTTTTAACGATTTCATCATCCGTGTGTAATAATGTGTATTTGAGTTGTTCATATTCTTGCCTCCTACGTCCCTGAGCTAATGTAGATATTAACTGGCTTTGCTGCTTGATAGAACTTTTTAGGAGAGGCCATGTCTGTGTTAAATCGAAATGTGGATCTTGTATATCTTGTAAGTAAGAATTTAGATTAGTAGAAACTAACTCCACGAAAAGGGGAATTTCCAACAGAGAATTGTTAAATTTCCAGTGGGATGACTTTCTTTTAATTTCTTTGTTTTTTATGTCCAAAGTAACTAACACCGCTTTGTGGTCTGTGTATTCTAGTGTTTCTTCCAGGTGTGACACCCGACTTATATAGAGATGATTAGGAGCATACACTCTATCTAAGCGCGTCGAGACGGGGTATGACCTATGCACCATGGTGGTGTCACGACCCATAGGTTCTAGTGTCCTGTAAGCATCAACTAAATTAAAATTCCTCTCTATCTCCTCTAAGAAATTAAGATTCGGAAAGGTTTTACGAGAGGGAGGACCCACTGCCAAAGTAGTCTGTTTATCTAATGCAGAAGTTATGTAATTGAAATCCCCCCCTATGATAAGCGTATCCTCTCTATAATTATTGTTTAGTATATCGATTAAATTTTCATAAAAATCCTGTTTTTCCGCGCTCTTTGCTGGTGCGTAGATGTTTGCAAGTGTAAATGTTTGATTTCCTGATTCTACTCTAATGATTACTATTCTTCCCCTGGTGTCATTAAATGCATGCACTACTTTAAACCTATCTGAGACTAGAAAAATAGCTACCCCTCTACACTCGTTACCTAGGCTAAACCAGCCCTCTTTCAGCCCTATGTCGGATGTGTATTTGCGTGATTTATAATGTGTGTCTATATTTGTTTCTTGAATGAAAATGAAGTCTGGTCTGTATTTTCTGGATAGGTGTACAATGTATTTTTGCTTGTTTCTAAGACTACGTATATTTAATGATAAGATTGTAATGTCTGTCATGACTGGGTGTAAAAGTAAATTTAACCAGTTCTAGTGGTTAATTATGGGTGTTCCCCCCTCATCTATAACCAATGTGGGTGGAGTCTCAGGAATGTCCAATGCACTAACATCAAGACTCGTGTTAGGAGGGCTTACAACTTCTCTTATAATACGCGGGCTCGCGAAAAGATCCTCACACGAGGAGACAGATAAGCATCTCTTCCTTTTCAATTTTTCTTGAACAAAATTTTGATTTCAAAGGAAGAAGACCGATGAGAAATTGCTGTAATTCTAATTAGTTATTAAAAGAAAAACATTCGTTCTATAATTGGTATTGTCTTTTTAACATAAGTATTTTTTAATTATTTATGTTGTTGTTGTTGATGCCTTAAAATCTTGTTTACATTTCTTGCGTTTTTTTGTTTAAGAAGTCTAGGCCGATCTTTTTTGTTGCCAATGATCTTGATGAGATTTTTGTTCAATTTCTGACAATTTAGTTTGTTTTGAAGTGATCTCAAATTATTCCGTCTGTGAATGCCATTTCATTGTAATCGCTTAATGGGTGTCGGAGATACAATGTGTTCAATTATCAAAGGGGACAAACTCTACATATGAAGCCATATCTCTGAATATTGAAAGATTTAACCTCCATTGTTGGTATTAAAAAAAAAATATATGACGGATTGGTAATTTTTTTTATTATATTTATTCAAAATATACAGGAAGCAAATGGGTTTGCGTGTTTAAATGATACACTCTATTCTTTATCATTTTTTTTACAAAGCTTGTATCCACTCTCTCTGTCTGTCTGTATGTCTGTCGGTCTGGCAAAAAGTTTTTACACGTTATTTTTCCGACATACTTGACAAAACAGGAAACAAAAAAAAAATTAAAATAACCAATTAGTTCATTAACTTATTGGTCATTAATTACTTTGTTTGGTGTCTCGAACAAATGAAAGAAATGTTACTAGACTCAAGTGGTGGTATACGTTGAGTTAGTCCTCTTTAGAAGCGCCGCTCCACATTGTAATCAATGGCTCCTCCTGTCTCGGAAGACAATGAATGCGCCCAGATGAGTCAATGGCTCTGGTTACGTCTTGAGACGGGGCAGAATCTGGTGTGACTGTTCAAGCCAATTCTGAAGTGGCAGAGCTTGCCACAGTTGGAATGAAATTATATAACTATACAATCGTCTCTGGTCATAAGTACCTGACTAACAGGAGTAGTTAGCACTTTGGTCTGAGGAAGCGGGAGACACGAGTTCCAATTCAGGTCGGTCCTGCTTTTAAAAACCAATTACAGTTAAAATTAACCCAGATATCCATTTCTTTCTCCCTTCCTCCCCCCCCCCCAGTTTTACCAACTGGTCCAGATAATTGATGTGTCTTTGCGTATTCAGAAAGCTAAAAAGCATGAAATAGCGCTAAAAATAAAATAAAATATTATTAATCGCATCGATTTACTGTTGTGGGTCAAGATCTATTACAAATTTAATGACCTGGCTGATCCTAACTAATTCATACAATTACACTTCGTATAAGCTTTTTTTTTAAAAGAAAGTCTACTTTTTTTTTTTTTAAAGTTTTACTTGTTTCGCAGTAGAAGATAAAGCATTATATATATATCTATGATCTTTATTGTCCGTATGGAAATTTGTCTTACAATTTGTGCATTACACCAAACATTATAACTATAAGAAACCAAAGTGTACATTCACACCAGACTCACTCATAATTTGCATGTGACATTGTTCTTATTTAATGATTTGATTGCCAGGGGAACAAAAGAGTGTTTGTGTCTGTTTGTCTTTGCTATCGGTGTCTTGTATCTCTTTTGTGATGGTATAATCACAAAATCCTGACACATATATATGCATGTTTATTTAGCCTCTCTTCAAAATATTTTTAAAATTAAATCTGAGGGAAAAAATAAGATTAATTGTAAATCAGATGTCGCATTTATACGAGGTGTTTATTTGGAGCTTTATAATTGCAATGCATTCAACAAAAACATTTACATACTTTTACAATAAAACATCAGGTATATACACAATCACCGAATTATAAACAATTTTGTGAACAGAACTGTCAATAAGTGTAACAAATTCTATTTACATCTAAAGGAGAGAACAATCTCTTGAAAATAAAGCTTGTTGCTGTAATAAAGAGTAAGGAGTCCAAGCAGCTGATTGGGTAGAGCAAAATAAATTCTCCCAAAATCTGCTTTATTTAAAAAAACTGAGACTCACTTATCACTTGTTCAATACACCCCCCCCCCCCATGAAAACTTTCGCGTCATGCATAAATATTAAAGTTTTAGGTCATTTACTTAATAAATAGCAAAAGATCGTCAATAAATTATTAGCAATGTATCTTTACAGCGTACATAGTTTTAATTCATTTTTTTCTTGTATTACAACTTTATCTAAATCACAAATCTAGTTTTGATCAATGCTAGAGATGCCGCAGTTCTGATAAATATTGCTATTGGTATCTCCCTTCTTCACGGTACCCTCGTTGCGATACAGCATCTCAGGTACACGTAGTTCTTCATAGACATCCTCCTCCTCTTGTACTGGTTCCGGCTCAAACGTTGTATTAGTAAAAGTGGACGTAGGAGTTGAGAGTATCTTGCCACCAAATGGACCCCTTGACGCCTTTGGTGGCTTCACAGGGATTAAAGGTTTGCTGTTGGCTGTTGGTCTAGCAGACAAAGCAGGCTGTGCACTGGTCGTGATTTGAAGATTAGAGTAAGAATGAACTGAAGATGTAGCGTCCAGATCGTCTTTGTTGACGTACTCTAAGGGATCTTGGTCTGAAAAGAATATATATAGGTTATATATATATATATATATATATATATATATTCGTTGGGTAAACTTAATACATACATATGAATCTATGTAGTTTGTTTGTATTTAAAGCAATTTTAATGTTTTTAATGTATAGTACATTAGGTGAACGGTGAACATTAGCCGAGTATTTTGGTGCCAAATACAGGGCCTATACTGAGCCTATACTGAGCCTATACTGAGCCTATACTGAGGTTATACTGAGCCTATACTGAGCCTATACTGAGCCTATATAGAGCCTATACTGAGCCTATACTGAGCCTATACTGAGCCTATATAGAGCCTATACTGAGCCTATACTGAGCCTATACTGAGCCTATACTGAGCCTATATAGAGCCTATACTGAGCCTATACTGAGCCTATATAGAGCCTATACTGAGCCTATACTGCCTATACTGAGCCTATACTGAGCTTAATTTTCGTGCGGAGTCCTGGAGTCGCCGAATAATAGGCTAGGTGGCACATCTAAAAACGCCTTAAAATGGCGAGGTACCAGCTCATTGAAGCTTGGCTGGGCTTTTTGTCTGAATTAGTTTGAATCAAGTTATTTAGTTAATTGACCTGGTCGTCGTTTCCCTTTCGCATTATGGCTGTCATGGTTAATTAGATGTCTATTTTGGAGTTCACCTGGTCACTTGTGTCAAAAAGCAATAACTTTGCTTTCTACTGTTATTTTTTTATTTTTTAAATATGGGCCACTCTTCGTTTACACTGTACTAGTTGCATTTAGGACAAGATTTACTAAATATGCATTCACCTTTTTCCGTTACTTGTAATTAGTATGCTTATAGAGCTACATAATATAAATCTCCAAACTTAAACGAGGTACAAGGAGTTACAGCTTATTGAAACCAAAGAGATCATTGCATATAAATGAATAAATACCAGCTTTAGGAGGGAACGTTCTGTAATCATTCTTTTTAGTTCCAGTGTTTTTCTTGAGTTGATTATCACACCTGAAATAAAAAAAGGTTCAACCGTTAACCCAAATAATAACGAGAATGTTGTCTTGATGATGATATAGATTGGTATGTCGTAATACTCGTAATACTAGAAGATTTAACATTGGGTGCAGGGGCGTAACTAGGGATTTGGGGGCCCGGGGGGGGATTGACCTCTTTGGGGGCTGCTTGCATTTTGACATTCGACATATGACATGAGATAAGGTACGCAAAAATATATAAGCCCCAAATCAAATTGGTTCAGTATATCAGTAAACTTAACAAAAAGTAATCATCAAGACTCTTTTAATGAATAATACCGTTGTTTATTAGTTAAATAATGCACAAGTGACAAATCTAAATTGATATCGCTTCACGTCGTGCATTCTGTGCAGCAAAGACATCTATAACATCAACTACATCGATACTTTCTAGTATTTGTGACTTCACTGACATTAAAACCATGATAAGCCTTTCTTGCGTCATTGTGCTCCTGAGATACTTTTTTCATGAGTTTGAGCTTTGAGAATGATCTCTCACATGACGTAATGTCCAGCACTTCTGTCGCAACACGTTTGAATTGCAGTTGTATTGACAGTCCTACATTAGAACTCAACTTCCCATCAAGTCTTTTCTTTCATATAGTTGTTTTGATTACAGGGAATCCATAGTATTTACTACCTTCTTTTGCTTTTTCGATGGATTGGGTTTTTGTCAGTTTCTCATCATTTTGCAGAAAGCATGAAAGGGTACTAATTTCTTTAGAATATTCCCGTATATGCAGTCCAGACTTTTGTAGTTTCTTCCGAACTATATTAATAGGGCACAGGAGCTTTGACCAGAATTCCAGATAGGCAAAAAATACTTAATTTTTCACTGCATGAAGAAGATTCTGTGCTAATATTATATGGTATTACGTCCTTGTTGGTTGTTTATGTTTTGTGCGAAAGCAAAAGGATTCAGAGTATACAAAAGTGGGAAAGATCCATATCTCGTTATGCTCGAGTATAGAAATAATCCGATAAGTGGACTGCCGTATTCACCATCACAACTGCTGACGAGTAGAAGACTCAGGGAATCATTCCAACTGATCACAAACTATTGAAACCATCGGTAGCTGAAAATGCAGAGACAATGCTCAACGAACGACAGATGAAAAGCTAAGTGAAATACGATGCAAAAGCAAGACTACCTAAAGATTATTCTGTCGGAGAGTTCGTCTAGGTCAAACATAGCAGAAAGCAGTTGTCATAAAAAAAATTCAGCACCCAGATCTTACATCATAAAGACAAACAATGGAAAAACATACAGAAGAAATCAACGCTTTTTAAATAAGAGTTTCGATGAAGACATCTCTGGGTACTATGATACCAATGAAGACAATGAACTGCAAACTGTTGGAAGAAACGAAACAGACAGTTATAGACCAACGTCTAGAGAACTTGTTGTGCCAGTCAAGACAACAAGAAGTGGACGAATTGTTAAAGTTCCTAGTAGACAGGGCCGGCCTTGGGCCACTGCAGCCTATGCGGTCGCAGTGGGCCCCGCGCTTTCATAGGACCCGCGCTAATTCTAAGTGTACATTATTAAATTAAACCATTATAACGTATATAAAATAGCAGGGTTTTCGCGAACTCCTGATTTTTCAGGGCCTCCAGGAAATCTCATGAAAAGGCAAAATATACGATAAAGTCCTGAACTTTTTTTGAATTCATTCAAATCTCCTGAAGAATAGACGAAATTGACATTTAGGGGTGCCAATAAATAAAAAGTGGCATTGCGAGCTTTCATTTGATAAAAATTTATTGCAAAGACGAAAGTAGGCCTATTTTCTAATTAAAAAAAAATAATTTTGACATTATGCTTATCTCTACCCAGACTAGGCCCCGCGCGATCCGTTTCGCATAGGGCCCCGCAAATGCTAGGGCCGGCCCTGCTAGTAGATATCACTATTAAGAACTTTAAAAGGAAGGGTGTGATAATAACTTCAATAGGAAGGATGTTTTAATATTATATGATACTACGTCATTATTTTTTGTTTATGTTTTGTGCGAAAGCAAAAGGATTAGATCATTAGATGTAAATAAAAAGAGAAAAGAGAGTTTCCATTGGATTGAGGAAAGATGAATAAAGGGGTAATAACTCGAGTGTGAAGTTTAATTCTGAAATTATAGACGCCAAACCCCAATAATGGACAATTTTAGCATTGTTAAGAATAACTTTTAGATCTGTTATACTCGATTCTGTAAATTTTGCTTCAAAGTTAATTAGTGTAGCCATATAATACTCGCCATTTTGATCTATTATTAGTAAAGGTAACAAGATACCTGGAATTCGCTGTATATCATGCAGTTTTATTCGTGGCAACAAAGTTTAAAATGTAAGACTAATTTTTTAAAAAAATTAATCTCTGCGGCAAAAATATTTTTAAAATGTCAACAAAGTCAACGTACTGATAGACCTAGATCTAGGTTTAGTCTTTGTGATAAATTTAATCCATAAATGTTGATAGAAAAAAAGAAACCCGTTGACACTATTTGTCAATCAAATATATTAATTTATGTATTTACAAATAAGTTTCGGACACCCATTTGGGGGACCTCCCTAGGTGGGGGCCCGGGGGGATTTAAAAATTCTCCCCCCCATCCCCCCCCCCTTAGTTACGCCACTGATTGGGTGTTGTATTATTAGGTTATGAAACACCTACACTACATGTACATAATGTTTTATTTGATGTTAATTAATTTTTTTAGATAAATCTTTTACTTACCCATTGGCTGTAGATGTGTTTCGAATTCTCCTACATAAGACAATCACACAGACCCCAGTTGCTATAGCAACAGCCCAACCGAAGACAGAGACTACAATCAATGCTATAAGTGTTGTGTTAGTATCTGCTTCCGCTTAAAAAAAATAAACATTGAAAGTAAATTTAAATTTCTTTTTAATGGCCTTTTATTAAAAAAAAATTATTAACTTTTTTTTTTTGAAGAAGAAATATTTAATTGTGAAATAATCGTAACCGAGATTTGTAGTTTTCTAAAACGGACTTGACGTTGTAATATTTAAAATTTTTTAAGAATGTATCAGAAATGCTTAAGGGATAACTACATATAGTACGAAAGTTGCAATTTAAAATTTTCATTAAGTTACACTCTTACGATTCATTATGTTGTACAATAGAATAGAAAACGTTAAATATTGCAATATTTACAATATTGCATTATGGTATTACAAACAATATTCATTCCCTACTAAAAACACTATTTTTTTAACTAATTAACCATATACAGTTAATTAACCATAACAAAGAATAACTATAATCAATTAATTAACCATAAACAATTTTTAGCATAAACAATTGTTAAAACGTAAACAATTAATTAACTATAAGATATTAGCTTTTCTAGAGTTTATAAAAATAATTGCAGCTTAAAAATGAAAAAAAAAAGATAATTTTTAACTAAATCTATTACATTTAACGTTCGGTACCACAGTAATCTGGCCATCAAAACTCTGTTGACAAGTGTAACTGTAAAGTGTGTCACGTCTGCAGACAAGATCACGCGACACACACATGTCTTGAATTGAAGGATCACACTGTTGTCCACGTTTGAAGGCTGAAATATTGAAGTCAATAGCACAATGGACCCCATTCACCAATCGTAAACAAACAACATTTAGTCACGTAATCTTATTGATAAAACAATGGAAAAAACTGTCACGTGACAACCATCGTGAATTAAACATGAGATCGTAAATTCTATAGAAGAGCTAGAGCACCACGTGGCTAAATGTTGTTTACGATTGGTGAATGAGGTCCATTCTTCAGAGATGGGATAGATGGACATAGGTTTTTCAAGTAATGGACTCAAACAAATATTTGTACATTTAGACCTACTACAAAATTGTTTCCATAAACTAGTTAAGATTTTGCCCTTTTAAGAAATAAATGACCTTGACTTTACAGGTGATGTTACGGAAAAAAAAACAACAACAAATGTGCACTTTTAGGACTTGATATTAAAACCAATAACAAAAACTAAGTGTTGTTTTTTAAAGACATTCCTCGTTTATACAGCTGACCAAACTTTGTAAGCGCGATAATTTGGCTCAAAAAAAAACTAATGAATGATAGATTTAAAAAAAAAATTAAACATTATTTTCCCAAATTCAATTCTCCCAATGTCCATAAAAAAAAGCGAATGTGTAAATCTGCTCAGAGTAAACAGACTTTTGATATTGGCGTCTACACCCAGACTTTAGAAAACTCTGAGCAAAAGGAGCATATATATTTCTTTATTTAACTCTTTAATACTGAATAAATGCGGCAATACCCGACGTCGTATGTGTGATTTCTAGATACAGAATTTCTTGAATTCAGATCAAATTTAATTATGAAATTAATCTATTTTTAAAAACATCATAATTGTCAAACCAGAGTCCACCCACAGTGACTTATTCTCAAGCTGAAAAGAGGAATTGCAAAAAAAAGTAAGATGTAAAAATAATTTAAAAAAAAACAACAATTTCTCTCAAGGGTAGCAAAGACGAACGAAGTATACTAAACCTTAACATTAGTAAGACGTTGACAAACTGTATGTCGTATTCATGTAACTAAATTAATTGAATCCCTATGTAAAAAAACAACTTTTAAAATTGTTGAATTGGTTCCTGGATATAAATATATTAGAGTCTAATGGTACATGACTTACCAGGGTAACACTGTTGTTCAATATTCTGGTAATAATACCCTGTAAGGCAACCACAATGTCCAAGTGCACAAGTCATGTTGACTTTACATTCATCTGTTATGTTACATTCATAGCCTTTAGTTAGTCCTAAAACAGAAATTAATACAAAATTATCTTCCCTTTTGTCAGATCTTTTTAAATAGTAAACTATGAATAAATAAAGATGGGATAAAAACAACTTTGGATTTTGTGATTTTGAAAAAGTTAAAACTCTGTGAATGTTTGATCTGAGCAGGATACATTCATATCAATTTCATGACCTTAAATCTAATTATTGGGACGCGTGGTCGAGGGGCTAAGTACGCCTGGTCTTGGCTTGGCTACCTTTGAAGAGGCACACCCGCCTCGAGCGAGCTGTGTTTACTGAGTGCTCAAATGCAGCACGGAAAACCTTCTCCAAAATAGCCCCCTCCACCCATTGGTCCACAAATGAGATTGGACCATAGCGCTATGAGCAGGAAAGTAGCGCTATTTAAAAGATATAATAATAATTATTATTGTAATACCATTTTTTCTTAGTTCTTTTATGATCTCATCCATAAGTGTTTAAAAGTGTGTGAGTGTTGGCTAAAATAAACACTCACAAAAATCCCATTTTAAATACTTATCTTATCTTAAAAAAATACAGACGTTACTTCAAAAAAGAAGATGATTACGTCCTACGCGTATCAATCCAGTCATGTTAGTCAATGTCTTAAATTCTGCCAATCATTTGTTTTACTGGTTGACTCAGGCAACCCATTCCGTGCTCTGATAGCACTAGGAAAGAAGGAGCATTTAAACACAATTGTTCTAGAATGGATGGAACAAGGAAAGTGCCTTATACTTGTACATACTTTGGCTTATAAGTAGAATAATATAGAAGGTCTTAATTTAATTACATCTTCAATACATTTTTTTAATAACGTCAGAATGTTGTTAAAGTTGAACGATAATGTTATTATTCTGATTGTGGCACTGCAATAAATCTCTCCTTGACATCTCATGATAATTTAGATGATGGCAAATGCAATTTTGTTATAGGCAGCCGACGTCATATGTTATATATCTAACATTATTATTAGAAGTCAAGCTGGTCCTTGTAATGTCCGCAGTCAAATCAATTCTTTCAAGTTTTAAAGTGAAAGAAAATCGATAAATGTTCAACTAACTTTTTTCACATAGTTTTGTCCAAGCGCTGAAATAGTAATCATTGGCGCAGACACACACTCCCCGGTCACACTTCATTCTTTCATCGCACTGGACTTGGTCATCACAGACGCGGCCATAGATTTGTCCTGTATAGAATTTTTTTTAATCAGTGCGTATGTGTGTTTGTAAGGTAATGAAAGGTAATAACAAATATGAAACTTAAAATTCTAATCATGAAAAACAATAATGTAAACATGTTCCACTTTATCTGGGATACAGTTACCATGGATATACATGCACAGGGAAAAAACTTACAAAGGAGGAACAGAAAAAAAAAAGCAAACCATAAAACTAGATGTGCGGTGGCTGAGCGGGTTCGAATCTTGTGTAGGACTGCGATTTTTAATGAACGGGATCTTTGGGCGCCTCTGAGTCCACCCAGCTCTAATGAAAGTAAAGGCGTTTGGTCGTTGTAGTGGCCACATGACACCCTCGTTAACTGTAGGCCACAGAAACAGGTGAACTTTACATCATCTGCCTCATAGAACACAGGGTCTGAAAGGGGAGGAAACTTTTACTTTTTATCTCTTATACCTTCTGAACTAAACTGTCATATTTCTTATACTTCTTATATTTCTTATACGAAAATGACTTTTCACAGATGCTCATCATGTATGTTAATCTAAGTTTGAAATGTAATGGACATTTTCTTTGTGAGATTAACTTCCTTTTACTGAGTCCATGGAGAGTCTATTTCTCTTTACGGTCAGTGTGCATTCATTTACGAAACGTCTCAAAGTTATTTTTGCCGTGAAGGGTAAAATTAAATCTGAAACGCCCTTAGCAATATTTGTTTCAAACTGCCTTGCATGAATGAATACTTCATCCTAAAAAGATTGTTTAAAACATTTCTTTCCGCTTTTATGAGTGAGTTTGCGAGAGAGTTAAACCAATTATATGAAAGATGGTACTCGATTGATAGATCGGTGCAAGAACAATAAACACCAAGAAAATTGGTTATGTCCACACGTTAGTCTAAAGTTTAGACTTGCCGGACAAGAGACAATACCCCGAACTGGAGAAAATGTCCTCTTTTTTACAGTAATCTGCCAGAATTATCCATCTATTTTTTTTCAGCTCATTCTTTTAGTCCAGTGATTCTCAAACTTTTCCTTAACGGAACACTTCGCAAATTCAGAGTACTTAGCAGAACACTTTGCTTATTTGTTTAGAAAAGTTAATTCAAGTTGTGGCCTACTAGTTAATTATTCCAGTAGTTCGTGGAACACTATAGTTCCGCGAAACACAGAATTTGGGAAACACTGTTTTAGTCAAATGATGGTCAATAAATCCTTAACGAAACTTGACTTAAGATTTCCGAGACATTATTCAACAGTTGAAACACTTTCCCCTAGACACCGACAACACCGATACAGAAAGGAGAAGAAACGAATAAACATGGCCGTCTGTGTATTATCGTACCTTCACTGACCACTAACAGACGTGAAGTGGACAAAGTAGGATAGGGTCAGCCAACATGGCTGGTGAGTGATTTAGATGGATACAGCTTGTCACCACTTGGGCCGATATGCGTGTTAGTATCCAAGTCTAAATACTTTAAAAGTTATCATGGGAAATAAGGAAATAGCTCTTAAGTGATCTCTCTTAATTGTCAGAAAATGTCATGATGCTTTAACCCTTAAGATAAAAAGGAGATATGTCAGCAAATTATTAACACAGGGCCAATGTTGACAAGGCATTAAACAATCCTTGCCGTCAATATAATTAATTTTTTAAACCTAATTTCGAACCCTGCTGCCGTCAAAGAAGAAGAAACAGATAAGCTTCGCATTATCTGCCCAATAAATCGCAACAATCTGGTAGGAGTACTTTACATCTTTAGATATCAAAGACGAGTTTTATGTCCGCATGAGTCTACACATAAATATTTACGCATACTTACTTGTATTTAAAATCAAGGACTCATCCACAGATCTGCTCTGGTAATAGTTGTCAGATGGTAAAAGAATTGTAATGATAACATTGTATTGAGTTCCGGGCAATAGGCCATCAATGTAGATTTCAGAAATCTCCGAATTGCGGAACTGTCTTTGAAAGTTTTGAGAAACTTCACGGCAGGTAACAATGAATGAAACATTGGGCAGCGAGTAGTTTAATGTCCATGTAAGATGTACAGAGTTGGATTTGGCCAGTTCATCGATAGCCATTGTTGCTAGTAGAGACTCTAATCGGAAATAAAAATACGCACATTGTTTATTTAGCTAATTCGTATGAACATTTAAAAGAAAAAGTAATTTCCTAGGTAAATAAATTGTGTTGTTTTGTATGATTTAGTAATGTGGAATAATTTGGTTGTGCTTTTTAGTCTGACAGTGCTGTAGCGTGTTATTAATATGGGCTAGTTTTCAATTAATCTTAATATTGTAATAACTTAAGTGAGGCAACTCAACGAGGACATAGACGTTTATTTACATAGAGACATGACAAACACAAAGGGCATCTGCCTTGAGTAGAGCATCTCCATATTGGCTCTCTACTTGGGCGGAAATTGTTAGTCTCTTCATGTCAACATCCTGTTCTAGTTTGGTAACTAGAAGTGCGCATCTCTGCACTAGTCTGGATGGTGGTGGGCATGGCAAAGTCATAACAATATCATAAGTAAAATGAAATTCTCTCATGTTTTAAAATCTAGATTTTTTTAAACCAAAACATTCATTTTCCCATTCAATATTTGTATTATTTAAGGATTTCCATAAAGCTGTCTAAAGAGGAAAAATATTCACACATATTATTTCTTTTTACATTGTGTTATCTATTATAAATTTTTATAAACAAAAATAACGCTCATGAATATGACAAAATAAAGAATGACATTAATTCCTAAAACTATGGATGCGCGCAGTATTTCAAGTGATCACACCAACTCAGTAGCTATTTGCCCTAATTGGTAACATTCCTGTAAAATCGAGGAATTTTCGGATAGTGTTGTACTGTTGTGTATGAGTCTGTTATATATTAATATAGAAGTACATTTATATGTAATAAGGTTGTTGTTTTTACAAACGTTATATTAACTCTGTCTGTTTGTGAAAAAGTTTCTACATGTTATTTCTTCCAAGCTCATTCTTGAAGAGTCGAATCAAATTGAAACTTTGCCCAATTAGCCATTGGCATAGACAAGATATGACTAAAAATAAATAAAAAGTTAGTAAATTATTTACTGGTAATTACAGATTTTGTTTGATACCAGTAAGGGAGATTTCTCCTCTAGTTATTTCCCTTAGGTAAGCATTTAAAAAAAAATATTTTAAATATTTTGCTTGTTTAATAATGTACCATGATTATTTGTATATAACTATAATTATTTGTATATACACTTTAAAGTCTTTCTTAAATTACTCACCATTTATACAGTTATAATAGTAGAAATACGTCTCACTAGGGCAAAGACATCTAGATATACTCGAGATATCTGGGACACACAGCAGGGGAGATAAGCATTGTTCAGAAGTTTCACAAGAGTCAGTATGGGAGAGTTCTGCATATTAAATAGAAAATTAGATACATTTAATCAACCTTTATGAGACAATGTCAAATGTTGGCACTGTAAAATAAAAGACTACTTTCTACTTGAGAGGCAGAATACGAATAGACTGACACATGAAGACACTCCGAATGTAATTATCTTCATATAGTTAAGTACAGAAGGAATTTCATTAACTTTCTCTTATACACTGATAGATGCAGCTAGTTGACAACTACTATATACAGATAAAAATATTACGTCACGTAATAGCTAGTTTAAATCGTGACTAATTTTTACAATACCTCTATTCAAGTCATAACTTTATGGAACATGGAAGCTGGAGGGTGGAAGAATGTTAGAACCTGGACACAAATCTCAAAAACGGCTCTAAAGATTTTCCTCTATTTAAGTCCAAACTTCATGGAGCATGGAAGCTGAAGGGTGGGTAAATGTTGGAACCTGGACACAAATCTCAAAAACGGCTCTAACGATTTTCCTCTATTCAAGTCATAACTTCATGGAGCATGGAAGCTGGAGGGTGGGTAAATGTTGGAACCTGGACACAAATCTCAAAAACGACTCTAATGACTTTCTTCTATTCAAGTCAGAAGTCAGAACTTCATGGAACATGGTAGCTGGAGATTGGGTGAATGTTGGAACCTGGACACGGATATCAAAAACGGCTCTAACGATTTTCCTCTATTCAAATTAGAACTTCAAGAAACATGGAAGATGGAAGGTGGGTGAATGTTGAAACCTGGACACAAATCTCAAAAAACGGCTCAAAAGATTTTCCTACAAATTTAACAGTTGATGTATATCACTGAGAGAAGAATTACTAGCTCATTAGCCACACGTGTAAAGCTCTAGTTTGACTGTTTTTAAATTTTCAAAATAAAAAAAAAAGAAATAAGTAAAAATAAAACATGACGTTGTCAGCCGCACTACTGCCGCGGTGTTCCAATAACTGAGCTGTTTATTAAATTTAAAGTTGCTTTAACTTTATGAATAGATTATCTAAGCTAAGAAAATAACTTAATTAGTTTCTTTTGCCATCAATTCTGTTTTCAACTAAATGTATTTGATTGTATGTATGTCACTGATCTATACATACTAACAACTTACGCGCGTGACATGAACGTGACGATGTATTGTAGTAACTGGATTGAGAACACTGGCAGATGTCCAGCCAACAAACTAAACCTGGAGAACACTGGTCTGTAGAGTTACAGCTGTCTCCATAGTCAACACCTGAAAACAATGAACAACAATAAAAAAAGAAGCACAAATTGCCACAGTATCAGCTTTGGGAACTGCTAATAATTCAATAATATGTGTCAATTGAATATATAATGAAATATTTATTTGCACGAAATACATTTATCCATATACTTCGCTACAGTTACAGAAACTACTTGCAGACGTCAGACATACGTTAACTGCTGAATACTGTATATACAGTTTATTTACATGGATATACATTAAAGAAAAGGGTTTAGATAAACTCAATTTTTATGAACAGTATACAATAGATAAATGTAATTCACACAGTCTTCAAATACATAATAAGCACATCGACCTCACTATATGTAATTATTTGCTCAAGATCTCTAGAATTGCTTCTCACGTGACTTCTAATATTACTTACTAAAATTTCCGACCGACTCTCAGGTAGTCTACTACATAGCCACTAGACAGACTTTCATCTTACATGGCCACTAGAGACAGACTTTCATCTTACATGGCCACTAGAGACAGACTTTCATCTTACATGGCCACTAGAGACAGACTTTCATCTTACATGGCCACTAGAGACAGATTTTCATCTTACATGGCCACTAGAGACAGACTTTCATCTTACATGGCCACTAGAGACAGACTTTCATCTTACATGGCCACTAGAGACAGACTTTCCTCTTACATGGCCACTAGAGACAGACTTTCATCTTACATGGCCACTAGAGACAGACTTTCATATTACCTTGCCACTAGAGACAGACTTTCATATTACCTTGCCACTAGAGACAGACTTTCATTTGACATGGCCACTAGAGACAGACTTTCATCTTACATGGCCACTAGAGACAGACTTTCATCTTACATGGCCACTAGAGACAGACTTTCATCTTACATGGCCACTAGAGACAGATTTTCATCTTACATGGCCACTAGAGACAGACTTTCATCTTACATGGCCACTAGAGACAGACTTTCATATAACCTTGCCACTAGAGACAGACTTTCATATTACCTTGCCACTAGAGACATACTTTCATCTTTCATGGCGACTTTAGACAGACTTTTATCTTACATGGCCACTAGAGACAGACTTTTATCTTTCATGGCGAATAGAGACAGACTTTTATCTTACATGGCCACTAGAGACAGACCTTTATCTTACATGGCCACTAGAGACAGACTTTCATCTTACATGGCCACTAGAGACAGACTTTCATCTTACATGGCCACTGAAGACAGACTTTCATCTTACATGGCCACTAGAGACAGACTTTCATCTTTCATGGCCACTAGAGACAGACTTTAATCTTACATGGCCACTAGAGACAGACTTTTATCTTACATGGCCACTAGAGACAAACTTTCATCTTTCATGGCCACTAGAGACAGACTTTCATCTTACATGGCCACTAGAGACAGACTTTTATCTTACATGGCCACTAGAGACAGACTTTCATCTTACATGGCCACTAGAGACAGACTTTCATCTTACATGGCAATAGAGACAGACTTTTATCTTACATGGCCACTAGAAACAGACTTTCATCTTACATGGCCACTAGAGACAGACTTTCATCTTTCATGGCGACTTTAGACAGACTTTTATCTTACATGGCCACTAGAGACAGACTTTTATCTTTCATGGCGAATAGAGACAGACTTTTATCTTACATGGCCACTAGAGACAGACCTTTATCTTACATGGCCACTAGAGACAGACTTTCATCTTACATGGCCACTAGAGACAGACTTTCATCTTTCATGGCCACTAGAGACAGACTTTAATCTTACATGGCCACTAGAGACAGACTTTTATCTGACATGGCCACTAGAGACAAACTTTCATCTTTCATGGCCACTAGAGACAGACTTTCATCTTACATGGCCACTAGAGACAGACTTTCATCTTTCATGGCGACTAGAGACAGACTTTTATCTTACATGGCCACTAGAGACAGACTTTTATCTTACATGGCCACTAGAGACAGACTTTCATCTTACATGGCCACTAGAGACAGACTTTTATCTTACATGGCAATAGAGACAGACTTTTATCTTACATGGCCACTAGAAACAGACTTTCATCTTACATGGCCACTAGAGACAGACTTTCATTTTTTATGGCCACTAGAGACAGACTTTTATCTTACATGGCCACTAGAGACAGACTTTCATCTTACATGGCCACTAGAGACAGACTTAAATCTTACATAGCCTCAAGACAGACTTTCATCTTACATGGTTACTAGACTGACTTTTATGTTCTATAGGTACACCCACTGAGGGGACCATAGCACTTTGAGCTACGCTATATGATTGAAAGTTGCTATATATATAAGCTATTTAAAAAGAAAAAAAAATGTAGACACATTGCAACAATGTAATTTTGACACATGTGCTGTACATGTGCTCGGTACTTACATACGATGTAAATGTGTAAGTTATATGTAGCCTGGCGCTACGCATGGACTACGCATGTACATTTTATACTTACTGTTTTTGCACGTTTGAGAGCTGTAATCATAATAATAGTCTTTTGAGCATCTGCAGACATTTCCGTCACAAACCAGGTCCTGCGCACACTGGTCAGAGCTGTAGCAGATCATACCGTATGTTCTTTCTGAATAATATCATTATTGAATTTGCTTTAGAGATGTTGCCATCTTATATGTGAGCGTATTTGCGCCTTAATTAAAGTATCAAAAACTAGAAAAATTTAAGGAAAATTTTTTATTTCGATACAGATTAAGTTGTAGTGTTTGTTGGCATCCTTTAGCAGCTCAAAATTAATTATGTCTAATTAGTTCTTACAATCTTGTAATAAAAAGGTTTACATTTCATGGACAAGTTAAATTTTCTATTTGTTTTCTATGTTCTTCTATACACACTAGTTGTTTTTTTTTTTTACTCAACCTTTTTAAAGGAAATTTATTAATGAATTAAACTTGATATAGAGACAACATTGTTTTCCCACTTATAATCACTTACTGTATTGGCAGGTTTGGCTACTCGTGTCGTAGAATTTATTTTGTGGACAGTCGCACACACCAGAGTAACAGGATAAGTCTTGTACACAGCTGACTTGATCGGAGCAGTTCTGACCGTACAGGATTCCTGTGGGTTGGGTGCAAATAAAATGTTGTTACACATTTTTAAAAGTTTCTTTTTAGAAGATTATAACGGTGGATCCTCTTAGTTTGAAAGTCAAGTGTAAGAAAATTAAATCGAGTCATCCTGTCAGGGCTTGTCCTAGATAATTGGAGGCCCTTGGCGAAATGAATTTGGTGGCCCCAAATGAAATAGAAAATACAAAACGTAGCGACTCTAACAACGACATTAAACAAACGTTTCGCGTCTTTGTTCTCTAAAAAATGTTTGAGTCCTGTGCGAGTCTCTCGGCGGCTGCCTAGTTTACCTATGCCTAAGGCCGGCTTTGATCCCGTAATTATTTGTATAATTCACACAAAAATATATTCCAGTGTATGGGTCTACTACCCTTAAAAAATAAATGTCTTATTATATTAATGGTTTATATTTGTTAAGTAATGACGTCCTCTTTCACCACCTTCACCTATCACCTAGTCAGTCCTAGTCTGTGGAGGACCACACATGATCGTTTGACCGTCTTTCTCCATTCCTCTCTCTCTCTCTCTCTTTCTCTCTCTCTCTCTCCCTTTTACCTTGGACAGAATCTCTTTAAATGACAAGCCCGTCCTATGTTGTCTTTTCATCGCTCTCTTTGTTTGCCTATTCTTTTTTTTCCCTGGTACTGTTCCCTGAAGGAAAGTCTATGCGAGCCCTGATGATCTTATGATATGGTTATGGACTTTCAGTTTACATTTTTTTTACAGTAGCAGGTCATCGTGTGTTCCATTTGCTGAATAATACTAAGTACTGTGCTATTGGTTTTGAGGCGGTCTATGTTTTTATTAACAAAAAGTATATGGTATTTTTGTGGATGAAACCGATGCCACTATTTTAACACTTTTGTATTTTCCAATGAAAAGAATGTAATAGGCATTGGATGCTAAACAAAACTTTTAAATCCCTGTGATTGGCTGGCACATATCCACAACCACAAGCGTATCACGTGACTAAGGCAGATTTCAGTTCAGTCCAGATTTTTCTTTTCCAGTGCAAAGAGGACAATGGAAAGTGAGTCACGGTCATTTGTTGCCAGATTGCCATAGGGCCGCAAAGTTGCCAGCGAGTTGACGAAAGCAAACAAAATTAAATTGAACACATTGTTTTATGTGATAGTATTTATATTTATTTATTTTATACATTTAAATTTAATGTCTAATCATTTAGCTACTCACCACTTCTGCAACGGAGATTTGCACTGTCATAGTATTGGCTGCTGGAACAACGACATACGTAATCCACACATATAAAACCTTGAGCACACTGTTCGGGTAATGAACACAAATAACCGTGGGGGAACCCTGAATTTGGTAGAGATATAGATAATATCATCAAAATAATTATATAGAATATTATAGAAACTTTCTTTTGGAAAACTTCTAAGCCTAGTCTGAGAATCAGTATAAAAATTACCTCAACCATAGTCTATTTAATGGCTGCCTGATCGTGCGGTTTACGCGCTGGACTGTCGTTCAGATATATCGATGGTTCCAGGTTCAAACCCTGCCCGCTGCTATCCCCCGTCGTCCTGCGGGAGGCTTGGACTAGGAAGTAATTTATCTTCAACATTCGAAACATCTAAACCTTTTAACAAACGTTTTAACAAACAGTAACTCAAAGAAGCCACTTAAATATTCATGAACGATATTACAATTAGCTCTACCTTGCAATTAGTTTAATCTAGAAATGTTAAAATTGTGCTCTTCAAAAACATTAAATGTCTTAAGTCTTGGTTTATGTTTAAGTGTCTATTGAATAATATATTTTCTCAAAAATCTCAAAACGCATTACATTTTATTTTGTATTACATACTTTCATGCATTATAACTTTAAACTTTGAGGACAATTATTTGTATGCACACCTTCACAATTTAAAAAAAATATAGATCAATTAATTTTGAATGATTGAAGTCTTGGTTGAATGATATAAAAATCCAAAATTATAAATTAAATAATTGATATTTTAAAGCAGTTTCTATAGAAATATGTTGTGCTTATGTCGAAGACAAAGACAAGGAATGAATTGATTAACTGTTAAAACTTACTAGAGTAGCAGGAGGCAGACATGGCGTCGTAGTACTGGCTGGATGCACAACCACATGAGCCACCCTCACAACTTAGACCTGCAACACACCAGTCATTACTGCTGCAGGGGTAGCCATAATTCAATCCTAGGAAAACAAATATTATTATTATTATGGCGAATATGACGTTAATAACATTACAAAATAAACGCAAATATTTTAAGCTTACTATGTATATATATATATTGTGCTAATAAATGTATTTCCTATACATGTAGGTCACAGCAGTGGGGCTGCGCGTAGCCATGGGAAATACTGATTCTTTTTTAATCTTCGGAATCGAAGACAAGCCTTTTTTAAGTGTTTCTCTTAATGCACCATTTAAAGTCAACGCTAAAAAAATAAAGTAGAAAGAATAATTAGCTACAGAGTCTAAATTTGATATGTCCAGAATTCAAAAGAAATACATTTCCTGATATCAAGTGTCTGTCGAAACTTGACTCGAAACGGAGCGAAATTATTACAATAGCAAGTTATCAAAATATCATTGATATATACGTGATATTCCGGTAATTAATCGTATAGATTATGTAATTGGAATTGCATACTGTTTAAAGATTTAATAAAATATGTATTGAGCTCTACGATTCGTTTCCTTACCTTGAATCTTATACTTTGCAAAAAAATTTCATTTATACTTTAAGGTATAGATCTAAATTAAAAACCAATAAATAGTTTATAATGTATATTTTTGAAATGACAATTAAACGAATCATTATAAAATGATCAATTACGGTAACTTACTATTGATGCATGTCATTGAAAGTTGATCATAATACCGAACACTATTACAGCTACAATACAATCCAGAACAACTTAAGCTCTTGGCACAGATGTCTTGATAGTTACAAACTGAACCATACGGAACTCCTGAAAACAAATAGAACAATTTACAGATTTCTTTAGTTCTAGGGGATTTCTAATTTTAGTGATTTTTTTTTCAGAACCTTGGGTGGGGATTCAGTAATGATATATATATATATATATATATATATATATATATATATATATATATATATATATATATATATATATATATATATATATATATATATATATATATATATATATATATAACGTAACTAGTACATCTAACAAGACTAGTACATCTAACAATACGTTAGCCCGCATGAACACAAACATAGATAATATTGAGGAACTCGATGCTATCTTATTAGATTTTACCAAGGCTTTTTGACAAAGTTCACCACCATAGCTTAATTAAAAAATTAAAATATGTGGGCATTGCGGGTCAATTGCATCAGTAGGTCAGCGATATTTGCTCGAGTGTGGAGGTAACATGGCCGCGACTAGGTATACGTTTCACCGGAGCTTGTGAAACAAAGAGTTAGTCACAAAAATTTAGCAGAAGAATCAGAGGAGGTCAGGTCAAAGTGGACACATTTCTAACAATAATAGGGACAAATGCGATGGACGTGTTTAAGAGTTTAGAAATTGAGTAAGGAAAAAAACCAATGGAAGAAATATCGAATACATTGAAAGTAATTGCTAAGAAAAAATGAATGAAACTTTGGAACATTGAAACTTTGGAACATTGAAACTTTGGAACATTGAAACTTTGGAACATTGAAACTTTGGAACATTGAAATTTTGGAACATTGAAACTTTGGAACATTGAAACTTTGGAACATTGTAACTTTGGAACATTGAAACTTTGGAACATTGAAACTTTGGGACATTGAAACTTTGGAACATTGAAACTTTGGAACATTGAAACTTTGGAACATTGAAACTTTGGAACATTGAAACTTTGGAACATTGAAACTTTGGAATATTGAAAGTTTGGAACATTGAAACTTTGGGACATTGAAACTTTGGAACATTGTAACTTTGGAACATTGAAACTTTAAAATATTGAAACTTTGGAATATTGTAACTTTGGAACATTGTAACTTTGGAACATTGAAATTTGGAACATTGAAACTTTGGAACATTGAAACTTTGGAACATTGAAACTTTGGAACATTGAAACTTTAAAATATTGAAACTTTAGAACATTGTAACTTTGGAACATTGAAATTTGGAACATTGAAACTTTGGAACATTGAAACTTTGGGACATTGAAACTTTGGAACATTGAAACTTTGGAACATTGAAACTTTGGAACATTGAAACTTTGGAACATTGAAACTTTGGAATATTGAAAGTTTGGAACATTGTAACTTTGGAACATTGAAACTTTGGAACATTGAAACTTTGGAACATTGAAACTTTGGAACATTGAAACTTTGGAACATTGAAACTTTGGAACATTGAAACTTTGGAACATTGAAACTTTGGGACATTGAAACTTTGGAACATTGTAACTTTGGAACATTGAAACTTTGGAACATTGAAACTTTGGAACATTGAAACTTTGGAACATTGAAACTTTGGAACATTGAAACTTTGGAACATTGAAACTTTGGAACATTGAAACTTTGGGACATTGAAACTTTGGAACATTGTAACTTTGGAACATTGAAACTTTAAAATATTGAAACTTTGGAACATTGTAACTTTGGATTATTGTAACTTTGGAACATTGAAATTTGGAACATTGAAACTTTGGAACAATGAAACTTTGGAACATTGAAACTTTGGAACATTGAAACTTTGGAACATTGAAACTTTGGAACATTGAAACTTTGGAACAATGAAACTTTGGAACATTGAAACTTTGGAACATTGAAACTTTGGAACATTGAAACTTTGGAACATTGTAACTTTGGAACATTGAAACTTATTGAAACTTTGGAACATTGAAACTTTGGAACATTGAAACTTTGGAACAATGAAACTTTGGAACATTGAAACTTTGGAACAATGAAACTTTGGAACAATGAAACTTTGGAACATTGAAACTTTGGAACATTGAAACTTTGGAACATTGTAACTTTGGAACATTGAAACTTTGGAACATTGAAACTTTGGAACAATGAAACTTTGGAACAATGAAACTTTGGAACATTGAAACTTTGGAACATTGAAACTTTGGAACATTGAAATTTTGGAACATTGAAACTTTGGAACATTGAAACTTTAAAATATTGAAACTTTGGAACATTGTAACTTTGGAACATTGAAACTTTGGAACATTGAAACTTTGGAACATTGTAACTTTGGAACATTGTAACTTTGGAACATTGAAATTTGAAACATTGAAACTTTGGAACAATGAAACTTTGGAACATTGAAACTTTGGAACATTGAAACTTTGGAACATTGAAACTTTGGAACATTGAAACTTTGGAACATTGAAACTTTGGGACATTGAAACTTTGGAACATTGTAACTTTGGCACATTGAAACTTTGGAACATTGAAACTTTGGAACATTGAAACTTTGGAACATTGTAACTTTGGAACATTGAAACTTTGGAACATTGAAACTTTGGAACATTGAAACTTTGGAACATTGAAACTTTGGAACATTGAAACTTTGGGACATTGAAACTTTGGAACATTGAAACTTTGGAACATTGAAACTTTGGAACATTGAAACTTTGGGACATTGAAACTTTGGAACATTGTAACTTTGGAACATTGAAACTTTAAAATATTGAAACTTTGGAACATTGTAACTTTGGATTATTGTAACTTTGGAACATTGAAATTTGGAACATTGAAACTTTGGAACAATGAAACTTTGGAACATTGAAACTTTGGAACATTGAAACTTTGGAACATTGAAACTTTGGAACATTGTAACTTTGGAACATTGAAACTTTGGAACATTGAAACTTTGGAACAATGAAACTTTGGAACAATGAAACTTTGGAACATTGAAACTTTGGAACATTGAAACTTTGGAACATTGAAATTTTGGAACATTGAAACTTTGGAACATTCAAACTTTGGAACATTGTAACTTTGGAACATTGTAACTTTGGAACATTGTAACTTTGGAACATTGAAATTTGAAACATTGAAACTTTGGAACAATGAAACTTTGGAACATTGAAACTTTGGAACATTGAAACTTTAAAACATTGAAACTTTGGAACATTGAAATTTTGGAACATTGAAACTTTGGAACATTGAAACTTTGAAACATTGAAACTTTGGAACATTGAAACTTTGGAACATTGAAACTTTGGAACATTGAATTTTTGGAACATTGAAACTTTGGAACATTGTAACTTTGGAACATTGTAACTTTGGAACATGGTAACTTTGGAACATTGTAACTTTTGAACATTGAAACTTTGGAACATTGTAATTTTTGAACATTGTAACTTTGGAACATTGAAACTTTGGAACATTGTAACTTTGGAACATTGTAACTTTGGAACATTGTAACTTTGGAACATTGAAACTTTGGAACATTGAAATTTTGGAACATTGTAACTTTGGAACATTGAAACTTTGGAACATTGTTACTTTGGAACATTGTAACTTTGGAACATTGAAACTTTGGAACATTGAAACTTTGGAACATTGTAACTTTGGAACATTGAAACTTTGGAATCCTACTTTTCTAAAACTCGTGAACAGCAAGACGTTGAAAAATGCTTTACACATTTGATTAGACTGACAAACACGCGAACTAATAAATAAAACGTGGGTTGCATCGTTATAAAAATGTGTGACATTTACTGAAGAAGGGAAATGTAACAAATGTGTCTAAAGTTGTTGTTGTTTTGTTTGTTTGTTTGTTTGTACAACTATTTATAAGTATCGCATTTTTCTTCAGATTTGAAAATAATCTACTTCTTAGTTCGAACCCCCCCTCCCCACAGGAGGACGACAATAAGTGGCAGCTGGCAGGATATGATCTAGACCAGTGTTTCCCAAAACTTTTATGTACCCCTTTTATAATTATTGCTGAGTACCCCTCGCCACCCCCTCCATTTTAATGTATTAACAGAACATAAACATTGCATAGTTAATGAGATGCAACGGTACCCCTTCCAAAGTACTCCACTTTGGGAATCACTGCAGTAATACTCTATAGACGACCGCACGACCAAGCAACCGGAAGACATATTATATTTGCACTATTATAAATGTTTGAATCCAAAAACAATTCTCATAGGCTTAATTGCACTCTTTGTGGTAGATACAAATTTGAATTTGAAAAAATAACGAAAAAAATTAAACTTACTATTTTGGCAGGTTTTTCTTGTTTGATCATAATAAGATTGATCCGAGCAGGTACAGATACCACCGATGCACGTCATTCCTTGTGCACACTTGTCAGAAAGGCCACAGAAGTTTCCATAGAGAACTATGTTGTTAGTTAGAATTCAAAAGAGTTAAAACAAAATAAAATAATAATAATATAAGCATTTTTTTTAGTGCGAAGTCTTATGAATTTTCTTTCTAAATAAGACTTATATTAACTTTATCGTCTTTATTGCGTCTTTTTACTTTTGTTAACTATATCGGAATTGTGCTTCCTGAGAAGGCTGTAATTTTGACAGAAAGGCAGTCGATTGGAAATTTGGTGAGCCCAGAGAGCCCTTAAACTGGACATATCTTGCACTTGATAATCCTACAATACCTATAACAATAAAAATTGCAACTGGTTTTCGTATGTCTTCTATATTATGTTATCGTTCGTGACGTTACAGCTTTCAATAGTAAGACTATGCATAGCGTAGCTGACCAAGATTACATCAAGGTTTGGAAGGTACTGTAGAAACTCATAATTATAACAATATAGTCGCAAACCACAAAGAAATTATACATTTGATTCATTATATAGAGAGACACAGAGAAATTGTGACGTAGAAATCACTGTGTTAAGGGGCTCATTGGGCCCGGGCTTATGGCTTAAAAGAGCACTCAGAAGTCATTCCAAGATTAGCATCCCTTACTTTACAGAGTGCTTCGCCAATGGAGAGAGATAGCGATGGTATGTGTCTATACAGTGTACAAAGCACTACTCACCGTATACTTGATAGGATGCACTAAAACCTGTATATGTCCATACGTAAGATGTAGTAAATTTCACGAACACAGAATTACTTGTAGACGTGACAGATTGATTTGACCATTGGCTTGTAAAATTCCGCAACTGACTTGAATATTCATTTTGTCCGTTGTATACTTTTACGTAATCATCATTATAAATGAAACCGTCAGAGCTGCGGGAAAAAAAGGAATAAGCAGAATGCTGTAGCATTGCGATCCGATCTTGACTTTTTGATAAGCCTTAATTGGAAAAAAGCTTATATAAAGTGTAATTGTATAAATCAGTTTATTTTTATTTTTGTCCTGCTTTTTAGCTTTTTCATCATAGGAATCCTTGGGAGTTAGGCCTCCTTTCTTTTTATGCCTCTTTTAGATGTTTCTTTCACCTCTTTTTTTTGGGCTTGTTGCCTCTTTTTTAGGCCTTTTTGTAATAACTTTTATTTAAAAACAGTTAACATTATTTTATACTAGTTGACCTACGGTGTAGCATACGCCGCTAATTTGCAGGGCGGCCTTAGGCCACTGCAACCTGTGCGACCACAGTTGGCCTTGCACTGTCATAGAACCCGCGCTTATTCTAGGTGTAAATTATTAAATTAAACCATTTTATAACTTATAACAGATTTACCGCCGCCTCCTGATTTACCAGGAGCTCATGGAAATCTACTGAAATTGCAAAATATACGAAAAAGTCCTGGAAATCTCAGAACATTTTTAAATCTTTTGAAAACTCATACAAATCTCCTGAAATAATAAAGCAAAGAAAGGAGCTCCTGGAAATCTCCTGAAATTGCAAAATATACGAAAAAGTCCTTAAAATATACGGAAATATATAAACAAAAATTGTCATTTTGGGGTGTCATTCAATATGGAAAAAGCCAATCATACGCGCGATAAAAAAAACGGCATTATGCAATACCCGTAATTTTGGAATCTGGTGAAAGAATCTTCTCGCGCCTAGAACTAATGAAGAATTACTTGAGGTCAACAATTCTCGTAGATAGATTGACACATTTGGTAATTTTTGCTATTGTGCGTAATCTATGTAGGAAATAAAATTTGTATAATATACTGTATGACTTCGCTACAACTTTTTACCAGACAGACAGACCGACAGACAGACAAACAGATTGACTTGTAAAAAGCTACAATGTTTCCACGAGAAGAAACAGCCAAAAGAGAAAGTTTAGATAGTTCTTTTATTCCTGTCTTAAAGAATTTTATTTCTGTACATTTTTTAATTACTGTCTGATGCTAACTTAAGGTGCTAAAATCTTGACAATAAATATCACTAAAGCTATAAGTTAAAATTGTCTGCTGAAACTTGGGGCTAAAAAATACTATGTGTCCAATTAAAATCCAGAAGTGTATTTTGGGATAAAATAGATAGACATACGTCATTATTCGTAATTTATATCACAGTAAGAGTAATATTAAGTAATGCAATTTCATAGGTATACAAGAGTAGGTCAAGGTCTTCGTTTCGATTTTATATTATCTAAAGACCTTTTATACTGAAGGAACAAGAGCTAGATTTGAGATATATTCTGTTACACATATCTTATCTTATATTATATAATACAGACGTTACTTCAAAAAAGAAAATGATTACGCCCTACGCGTCATGCATATTAACCAATGACTTAAATTCTGCCAAGTCTCTGGTTTTCCTGGCTAGCTCAGGCAACCCATTCCATGCTTTAATAGCACTAGGGAAGAAGGAGCATTTGTACAAATTTGTCCCAGCATATGGGACGAGGAATGTGCCTTTATCTTTGTGTTTCTCTTCACATCTTTTTATGTTATATAATACAGACGTTACTTCAAAAACGAAGTCTTAGTACAAGTTATAGATTTTTTTAAATATTATAAACAAATGCAGGCCTAATAGACAATAGGCCCTAATAAAAAAGACAATTTTTTGCACTAACAAGGGTTTTAAAACTATAAAAATGTTTAGCATCAGGTTAATGTTAAAACATTACCTCAGCGTGATTATTTGTCCTGGTTTAGCTGTTATAAGCCAAGAGTACTGTGAATATATATCATAAGACACAGGATAACCAGGGCTTGATATATAGCCAGTTGGTTCTGTCAATACTGCTGCGTAATCTGAAAAACAAGCAATTTCTTTTTTTTTTTTCTAATTTCACAGAAAAACATTTGTAGCAAATAGAAGGAAAATTATGTTTTCATAAATGTATTATTATTATTATTATTATTATTATAGCTTTTATATAGCGCTACTTTCATGCTTATAGCATGCTCAGAGCGCTTTTGGTCCAATCTCATTTGTGGACCAGTGGGAGAAGGGGGTATCTGGGAGAAGGTTTTCCGTGTTGCCTTTAGGCGCTCAGTAAACACAACTCTGCCTGACTCGGGTGTCGAACCTCGAGCCCCCTTCTAGGTAGCCAAGCCAAGCCAAGTTCAAGCGCACTAAGCCTCTCGACCACGCTTCAAGTTTTCAAGTCCACATTTGAAAACGTTTTTGAGGAGTCATCGAAAGCAATAATTTCATTTGTGTGTTCTGTCTGTCCGTCTGTCTTTAAAGTTAAAGTATTATTTAAAATCAAATGTTACATTATTGTGACTCTTACAAAATCAAACAGCTGAAATTTTAGAATTGTTAGCCAACTCTTTTGTTTCCAACATTAAAAATACAATCAAATTGTTATAGAATAAAACTGTTTTTAAACAACTTTAAAAACGAATATATTTAAAAACATAATAGGCAGTATTTCCATGGTAATAAATATTATTCCATTTTTTTTGTAACATATATGCCTTACCTTTTTTTCAAATACTTTTATTTCTTTCTTTCATAAAGATAATAATGTATAGTGTTTAGAGTCTAAATATCAAAAGTACTTCTAGAACAATCAGTGGTTTGTGTTATCTAATAGAGGTAACATGCTGGGCATATAACAGATTTTATCATTAATTTATCCACTTTATTCTTTAAAAGTAATGCTTGTTACACGCTGATCATGTTCTAATACGCACCAGACATCTCATCATGTAAGGGAAAACATGCCTGAATAGTTTTTATAGGGGAAAACAGGATTGTGTTTTTGGATAGTTTGTAATTCTTAATCTCTAAAGAGAGCTCTGCGCTTCACGGACTATACGCTTAGAATTGGGCCTTGCTTTTGTATCTAGAATTTTGGTTTGTGAACCAAAGGGTTCGGAATTCAATCCCCATCAAACCCAGACAAACCTTACAGTATTTCAAAGAAATACATTAAGACTTACATCTTCTAGCTAGAAAAGTCTTGTGTTTGTGTCTGTTCTCCTAGCGCCTTGATTCTACATTGTGTTTGTTAAAAGTGCTTTATATGTTGAATTATATCTAATTAAATACAATAAATATTAAACTATTATTTGTCCACGTTTTTGGGACGTTCTAGCCAGCTTTATTGCTGCTGGGCTGTCAGCTCTTTTCGCAGACTGTGCCAAGGAAAAATAGTGTGCTGTTTTCTTCAGTTGTTCAGCACTGCCGTACAGGGTCTTGGTTATGTTGGGCTGTAGTGGTAGTAGGGCCTGACTAAGGTGGATAAGAAAGGGGCATTCAAAGAGGATATGGTTTATGGTTTCGTAATGATGAACATGATGTCTACAAAGGGGTAGGTGTGTGGGATTTATTTTGTTAAAAGATGGTAATTAAACAGTGTCCTGCTCATAGTTGAAAGATTGTAGATTGCTCTTTGCCTGGGAGGAAATTAATACTTAATCTTAATGCGAGTTAGTTAACTAGTCTATCTGGTTGTTCCACAGATGATCCCGCCTTTAATAGTTTATAGACTTTTTCATTTCCCTGATTCAAGTGTGTCCAGGGATCCACTATAATTTGATATAGTTAGATAATTTTGACATCATTTGATGGAGTATCACGATTAGTGATAGCTTGAAACTCCTGCTGGACGTCAGAGCAAGGCAGCTGGAGAGCTCAAAGTCAAGACCACCGTAACTTTGGCAATGTAAATTGTATACCCCGATATAAAGTAGTCACCAGTAAAAGTTGGTCTACACATGTGTCTATTATTATACATTTGTTTGGAGGTGCGTCGGTTGAGTAGTAAAGATCTAAGCTTCTCAACCAGAGGCCCCAAAATCGAATTCTGGTGAGGACTTGGATCTTTGATTTCGGGATCCTTACGGCGCCTCTGAGTCCACTCGGCTTTAATGGTTACCTCACACTAGTTATGGAAAAATAAATTAAAGACGAGTGGTCGTTGTGCTGGCCACATGACACCCTCGTTAGCTAATGTCCAAACAAACAGATAACCTTTACATCATCTGCCCTATTGATTGCAGGGTCTGAAAAGGGAACTTTACTTTTGTACATTTGTTCACACTGTATATTTTTCAACATGGTTTAATCCCTAAAGGGAAAAAAAAAATATATGTACAAATGTGCCTAACAAAAACAACAGAAAAATTGAAAAGTTTTTACTTTCGTCTGTAGATAGAAACCATTGCTAAATTTCTTACTTCTAATGTAGTAGACAGCTCTAAAGCCTTTATAGCCTTCAGTGGTACCTCTGTACTTGACAGTAAGACTGTTAGATTTAGAAGCTTGATATTTGGCAGTGGAGTCATTTAAAGCACAAATTGAAGACCTTAGTGATAAAGAGCCTTCATATACCTCTAAATAACTGTAGCTACACCATGAAGGATCCATGTTGACTTCAAGTATACTTTAAGAGAAATAGACATATATTAATATCATCAATTAATCACATAACCAGTGACCTGTCATTGTTCGACAATAAAGAAATAAATCTTATAGTAATATAAATGAATTTGTGGGATGTAGGCATGGCTATTCAACACATTTGATAACGGTCAGCGAACTGCAGTAGACTGTGTTATAGTGAAGGGGCGTACTGGAAGGTATTGTTTGTAAAGACTCAGCCTGAGGAGAGAAAGTCAAGTGACCAGGGGTGTGTTGAGCCTGAGGAGAGCAAGTCATGTGACCAGGGATGTGTTGAGCCTGAGGAGAGAAAAGTCAAGTGACCAGGGGTGTGTTGAGCCTGAGGATAGCAAGTCAGTTGACCAGGGGTGTGTTGAGCCTGAGGATAGCAAGTCATGTGACCAGGGATGTGTTGAGCCTGAGGATAGCAAGTCATGTGACCAGGGGTGTGTTGAGCCTGAGGAGAGCAAGTCATGTGACCAGGGGTGTGTTGAGCCTGAGGATAGCAAGTCAAATGACCAGGGGTGTGTTGAGCCTGAGGATAGCAAGTCAAGTGACCAGGGGTGTGTTGAGCCTGAGGAGAGCAAGTCAAGTGACCAGGGATGTGTTGTGCTCCAACAACAGTGGGGTAGATTTAGACATTCTCTTAGCCACGATTGTTTCTTGGAAAGGGAGTGGGGGCAATGGGGAGGGGTAAAAATACAAGGTCGGCCTTAGGCCATTGCAACCTATGAGGCCGCAGTGGGCACCGCACTTTCATTGGACACGCGCTAATTCTAGGTGTAAATGATTAAATTAAACCATTATAACTTATATGTAATAACAGGGTTTACGCGGCCTCCTTATTTTTACATATTTTGTCATTTTGGGATGCCAATCGTACGCGCGATTAGAAAAAAAAAAAAACAACAACATTGTCAGATTTAGTTAAATAAATATTTATTGCAGAGATGAATGTTGGCCTATTTTCTAATACAAAACTTTAATTTTGACATTAACCTTATCCCAGATTGGGAAAATCTGTTTAAAAAGAGGGAATTGACTTTTTAGGAAAATCAAACGGTCTATAATAGTAATATTTCTTGTCTATTTTTCAATAAACATTGTTGTTATTACTTCATCGTTAGGTTATAAGAAAGAAATATACTTTTAAAAAGTGAAACCTTACACTAGAGTGACGTATGTTCCATATTCTCCATTAATGTTCCATTGGACTAGAGAGATAAAGGGGATGTTTGTGCTAATAATGTATCCACAGTCACCATTCTTGGCCTGTATATCTCCACTTTCTGAGGAATAAATGAAAAATATAATATATAATTCAATTCACCTAGAAAATGTATTTTTTTGTTAAAAAATTTGAACGTGAAGTCATAATTTCCTTACATATCTGTACAATCTCTCTCTCTCTCTCTCTCTCTCTCTCTCTAAATATATATATATATATATATAATTCGTGGGCGACACCATTCCGACCACAATTAATGCCCAGGCATTCATCTCATTTCCATGAGATGATACATAGTCGCTTTGCGACTGAAGGAGGAGGCCATAGAATATATAATTCGCTTTATGGCGCAACCATTCCTGACACCACCAACATGGGCGCCCGCAGGATATTTCGCAGTGGGGTGCAAGCTGCCACAAATGGCTCAAAGTTATAGCCTCAACTTTCTTGTTATAATATTAAAGAAAAGACCCCCCACCCCTATTCGGGCCCTCATACCTAATCGATATTATATGCACAGTAAATACTTCTTTATCAGGAAATAAAAAAATAAGAAACTAAAAACGTGAACAAAGTATTTACTGTGCAACATTGTTAACTTTATCCGTGAGGACCGTGCTTCCCTACGTTCGATCAAACAAAAACTGCAAACGTTGAATGTGGATGCCGAAACTAACAATAACTTTAATAACAAATTGCTTTTCGTCGCGATGGACAAGCTGGCGATGAACGCTTATCGTACAGCTCTGATATTCTTCATTGCATTGCAGCTTTTGCATCGTTTAAGGCTGAAGACAAAAAAACAAGTTGACCTGACCATTATTATTGCTCAAAAAGCGAGACGTAATGAACACAATTAAAAAACCAAGATATGTAATATGTATAGCCATGTTCAGTAATAACTCCCGAAATCCAAAGATGTGTTGTTGTTTTTCTCAGTATGTCTGTCGACTGTGAATATTGGTAGCAGCAACTCAATATGTTGGTCAAATTGGTTTTTTAATATGCCCTTTATGTAATTTCTGATGTTCTGTTAAGTGCCTCTATGTTAAGTTGGAAGGGCTACAACTCCATGGAAACTGGTTCAAGAACAGATGAATAATTGACGACAATGAAAAGATAAATCAGAAACACAAGAGGAGGAGACATTTATGTCACATGTGCATTTAGTCTGGATTCACTTGTAGCCGTTATTTTAAAATTCGTCAAACAATCAAAGATCTCAAAGTTGAAACTTGAAGCTTGAATGGATTCATATTTTTCAGTTTATTGTCTCACACAAAAGAGGTAAATTTTAGAACCAATCAAAACGTCAATTAATTTTTATTATTATTTAGTGTTTTATCGAATAAGAGAAATAACACCTTCATTAATGAGATATGTAGTTGTAAGTGAGGAGTTCTTTCCTTTTGGAAATAAATTATAAATTAATAAATTATTTTTGTATGTAAAAAACAACAACAAATAAACATCAACATACTTTGAGCACAAAGTCCACTTTTTGAGTCCAAGAAAGAATTGTCAGGACAGGAACATGTACTATTGAAGCAGTATTCCGTCAGACATTGAGAACTGTCACTACATGATGATCCATAAGCTGCTTTCCCAGCATCGGGTTTGAGGCAGTTAGTGTAGGCCTCTGAAAGTCTAACCTGAAAATTCCAAAGAGGAAAAAGAACTAGATCTCAGATCTTTACATAGAACGATATCTGTGTTTCCAGTTTACATGATAGGGAGTATCTAATGACAAACTGCTCATAAAAGAATATTGGAAATGTGCTTGTCTAAAGGAGCTATCACAACGATAGGTTTACGGTGAGAAGTAAGGTACGTAGTGACTATATCCAATTTGGCCAACGTCCTTTATGTTTCTAGATACCAGTTGATAAACAGGTGTGAAATAAAACGCATTTTTAAATTAAATGTTTTGTGCCCCGATTTAGATCATAAAGGGGCTGACCTTTACTAATAAATTAATACATTTTTCAGAGGTAAACGATTACTGTTTTTTTTAATTAGAAAGTCATACTTTTCAGTTCTGAAGGAACGGCCAAAATTGGCACAAGAAAAAAAGATTATTTTTCTAGTTGGACATTGCACTTTAAATGTTTTGACATTGTTTTGGCTTATAGTTTTGTAAAATGGTCCAGTTGATTTTCTAAAGGTAATTTTGTTGATTCTAGATATAATAATGACTTCTCATAAGAAAACAATTGCCTTTGAATATTGATGTTTTTTTATGGTAACTTTTATGAACCAAGTGAAATTCTCAGATCAAAGGTGAATAGAAATTGTATTTCGAAGATGTTTACATAGTAAGTTATTAATAAAATACTATAAATGAATATTTCACCTATGATGGTAATTGTACAGTGTAATCCTTTCAAGTTAAAATAGGGAATGAGGAAATTATTTCCTGTTTTGCCTGAAAGCGTTAAGGATTCTATAAAAATGCCTTGGCATTCTCAAAAAAAAAAAAAAAAAAAAAAAAATTCGTACTTTGCCAGTAACATATGTATTTGTATACAATAGCTTCAACAAATAATATTTACCTTAGTAAAGATAAAAACAATACAAATGAAAATGTAGCAGGTAATCTTCATTTCTAGAGTCTTATAGTAAACACATTCTTCATTTAAATTACATCCTTTACACAATTACATTCTGTGCTAGTTATGTCCTTACAATGAATAGATGAAAAAAAAATAAAGAGTGGAGGGTTTTATTTGTTCTTGGTACATTCACCAGAGTTCACAATGACGTGGAACTATCTGTCTCTACAGCAGCACAAGTGTAAGAACGTAGAATAAGCCAGTTTATGCGTCATTACCTCATTTAGGCATTCCTTTTTATATATAAATAAGTATATCGTTTAAATAACATGCTGAGACATCATTAATGAAAACAATGCGATAACTTTAAACTTAATTTCGTTTTTATAATAGAGATGCTAAGATGAAACGAGATTCGCGGACGTCGGTAGTGGCACACTTACTAGAGGAGATTCAGTCACTAATAAGTCGCTTTTCTTAGGCTTGAAAAAAGTATGGCCTAGCCCTAACCATTAGCTTAAAGAAAATTAATGTTATGGGTCCATATGCTATAGCACCAACCTCATTGACGATAACAAGCTGGATGCCGTTAATGAATTCTGCTATCTTGGATCTACAATTCAAGATGACCTGTCTCTAGGAGAGGAGATATAAAAAAAAACGCATAGGGAAGGCGGAACGATCTTTGCTAGACTCTGAGTTTGTGATAACCAGAAGCTCATCGACCTTTGCTAGACTGAGTTTGGGATAACCAGAAGCTCATCGACCTTTGCTAGACTGAGTTTGGGATAACCAGAAGCTCATCGACCTTTGCTAGACTGAGTTTGTGATAACCAGAAGCTCATCGACCTTTGCTAGACTGAGTTTGTGATAACCAGAAGCTCATCGACCTTTGCTAGACTCTGAGTTTGTGATAACCAGAAGCTCATCGACCTTTGCTAGACTCTGAGTTTGTGATAACCAGAAGCTCATCGACCTTTGCTAGACTGAGTTTCGGATAACCAGAAGCTCATCGACCTTTGCTAGACTCTGAGTTTGTGATAACCAGAAGCTCATCGACCTTTGCTAGACTGAGTTTGTGATAACCAGAAACACATCAACCTTTGCTAGACTGAGTTTCGGATAACCAGAAGCTCATCGACCTTTGCTAGACTGAGTTTGGGATAACCAGAAGCTCATCGACCTTTGCTAGACTGAGTTTGGGATAACCAGAAGCTCATCGACCTTTGCTAGACTCTGAGTTTGTGATAACCAGAAGCTCATCGACCTTTGCTAGACTGAGTTTGTGATAACCAGAAACACATCAACCTTTGCTAGACTGAGTTTCGGATAACCAGAAGCTCATCGACCTTTGCTAGACTGAGTTTGGGATAACCAGAAGCTCATCGACCTTTGCTAGACTCTGAGTTTGTGATAACCAGAAGCTCATCGACCTTTGCTAGACTGAGTTTGGGATAACCAGAAGCTCATCGACCTTTGCTAGACTCTGAGTTTGTGATAACCAGAAACACATCGACCTTTGCTAGACTGAGTTTGTGATAACCAGAAGCTCATCGACCTTTGCTAGACTGAGTTTGTGATAACCAGAAGCTCATCGACCTTTGCTAGACTGAGTTTGGGATAACCAGAAGCTCATCGACCTTTGCTAGACTCTGAGTTTGGGATAACCAGAAACACATCGACCTTTGCTAGACTGAGTTTGTGATAACCAGAAGCTCATCGACCTTTGCTAGACTGAGTTTGGGATAACCAGAAGCTCATCGACCTTTGCTAGACTGAGTTTGGGATAACCAGAAGCTCATCGACCTTTGCTAGACTGAGTTTGGGATAACCAGAAACACATCGACCTTTGCTCGACTGAGTTTGGGATAACCAGAAGCTCATCGACCTTTGCTAAACTCTGAGTTTGTGATAACCAGAAGCTCATCGACCTTTGCTAGACTCTGAGTTTGGGATAACCAGAAGCTCATCGACCTTTGCTAGACTCTGAGTTTGTGATAACCAGAAACACATCAACCTTTGCTAGACTGAGTTTCGGATAACCAGAAGCTCATCGACCTTTGCTAGACTGAGTTTGTGATAACCAGAAGCTCATCGACCTTTGCTAAACTCTGAGTTTGGGATAACCAGAAGCTCATCGACCTTTGCTAGACTCTGAGTTTGGGATAACCAGAAGCTCTCTACACCGACCAAAATGGAGATCTTATTACGCTACTTTACAGCAGTGAGTCGTTGACTACCTACACAAACTCACTCCACTTTCGCTGCCTCCGAAGAATCTTAAAAATAACATGGAAAGAAAGAGTGTGCAAAAATGAGACCCTCGCACGAACGGGCCTTCTCACCATCTTTACAGTCCTCAGACAACGCCACCTGCGCATACTCGGACATGTTCGCCGGATAGGGGACAATCGCATCCAGAAAGTCATTCTCTACAAGCTACTCGCGACTGGCTCAAGAAAAACTGGTCGCGCCACCTCCGTTACGTGGATGTAATAAAACGGGATTTAAAATCAATGATCATTGATACTGACCATTGGGAAGAGATAGCCCTAGACCGCACGAGTTGGAGAGAGACTGTGACCAAGAGAGCTATGGACAGCTAGAAAACATGGGCTTCAGCTCTTGAAGAAAAGCGTGTCATACGTAAAATGGCCAGCTTCTCTACCACCAAAGCGAAAGCCAACTTGACCTGCAATATATGTGGACGGGAGTGTTTATCCAAAATAGGGCTCCACAGCCATTTGAAAAAGTGTTCGAGATGAACCATAGTCGTTCTACGACTAAAGGAGGCCAATGAATGAAAACAATGCATTAACTTCAAACTTTATTTTGGCTTGAATAGAGATGCTGAGATGAAACAAGATATTCTTTGAAAATGACTTCTTAGATGTATCACAAACATACAAGACTCACATATAATGCAAAATCATAAAATAAAAGTGTTGAATTACACACAGCTATTCTCACTCAGACATAGTGTAACATAATAAAACAAATTAGTATCGATATTTTCCATTTGCAACCTCTCGTGTGACTAAAGAGGCCAATAATGATTTCATACACGCTTACAGCGCAGTTTTGAATTACATTTCTTTTGTTCTTGTGTGGACCTCTGGGGGGCGGGGGCTATCTGGGTGAAGGGTTAGAGCCTTTAGTCAAGCAGCATAGCATAACTCATGAGTCGGGATTCAAACTCAAGTTGGGAAGTCAATCGGTTTTTCACACTCAAACACAAATCCAACAAGTAATGCACACCTTATTTTTTGAATTTGTCATGCCTTTTTTTGTTTAAATCTGCATACAAATACAAATACAAATACAAAACATATTTCGATTAAAATTATCGTTTTCTTATGTAGCTGTCTGTCCGTTTTGGTATAAACTATGGATTGACGCCTTGATCGTCTGGGTTTCGAGCCCTGCCCTCTACAATCTCCCGTCGTCCTACGAGAGGTTTGGGCTAGGATGTACTCATCTTCGAGTTTAAAGTGGATTAGACTAGGTGTGACAAAAGTATTGAAAAGATGTTAAAAAGATTAGGAACTGGGCAAAGACTTAAGTGTGTATTTGTAAGGACAGTCATGTAATATGTGCAAAGACTTAAGTGTGTATTTGTAAGGACAGTCATGTAGGATGAGAGAAGACTTATGTACAGCAACGTTGTGTCACAGTGCGTTGTCACGCTCTGATGCTTCGTGAAAGGTATCGATTCAAACGTTTGGCTAGGTTGTTACCAATAATGTTTAACTTGGTCTTTCTTCTGTTCAGTTGTCTTCTTAGAATCCTGTGTAAACTTATAAACCGTAACTGAAAGTCACAACTTATGTTTTTTATCATTGTGGTGCGTCTTATGAGTCCACAATTTTTGTCCTTAGTTGAAAGTTGTGTTTTGAACTATGTCATAAAAAAACATGCCAAAAAAAAAATGACAAACTTCGTGTTCGAGAGTGTGCTCAATTGCTCGCATTCTTGTGAACGGAAAAGCAACAGTACATCGAAAATGCGTTTTCATTTTTGCAAACATTTAAAAGATTGTAGTACCCTCCCTCGAGCATGTTAATATGACAAAACGAAGACGTCTTAAAATAGTCTTTAATTCATTTACAAAATAATATTTTGTATTAGATGTACGAGAATATTTTTTCCACTTTGAATTCGATTATTTGGTGTTTTTGTAAAATACAAATAGAAGAAAAGCCCAAACAAATAAGATACAAACGATTTTTTTTTTCTTATGTACACACATAAAATGGCTGCCTGGTCGTGCGGTTTGCACGCTGGACTGTCGTTCAGATTTATCGATGGTCCCGGGTTCAAACCCTGCCCGCTCCCATCCCCCGTCGTCCTGCGGGAGGTTTGGACTAGGAAGTAATTATCTTCAACTCTGAAGGAACATCCGAAACATGTAAAACATTTTCCAAACAACATTTTACAACAAATGTATTTAGTTGTGTGATTACCAGATGATTTTTATGATTACCACCATACTACAAGACAAGGTATTCACAAGTCTCTATTATACATTTGTTTAGAGGCGCGGTGACTTGGCTTCCGAACAGATGGTTCGGGTTCGAATCCTGGTGAAGACTAGGATTTTCAATTTTGGTATCTTTGGGCGCTTCTGAGTCCATCTAGTTCTAACGGGTACCTGACATTAGCGGGAAAAGTAAAGGCGGTTGGTCGTTGTGCTAGCCACATGACACCCTTGTTAACCGTACAGATGACCTTCATATACATCTTAAAATCTGAAAAGAAAACTTTACTTTTTATTTAACTTGTATGATTTCTGTATTCGGAATACATAGCTTCCACTAGGTAAAGACTAAATGACTAAGGCGTTTTCTTCTCTAATACAGTCAACCCGATGTGTGCTGTACAAGCTATAGAGAAGAATAAACACTTGTATAAATTTGCCCTAGGATATGGAATAAGAAATGTGCCTTTATATTTTTGAGTATTTGTATATTTGTAATAAAAAAAAATCCACCCAAAAAAAACTAACAACCTAATAAAAAAAAACAACAACAACAAACAAACAGCAGCTGGTATAAAATACATTTTATTCGAACATACAATATGTATCAAATTAAACTTTGTTTCCCAAACATTGTGAAGATGTAGGTTAATGGGACACTAGGGTGACTAGAAAAAGAATGTGACAAACGAAAACAGAATTAGATTAAAATGTCTTACTACCAAAAAAATCTATTTTGATCCATGACTGCAAGTAAACGAGAAGGAAATATGATAACACTTCCCTCCCATTTTCATTGAGACCAATCCCCGACACAGTTCAGTAATGGTGTTACACCAGCGGTTCTCAACCTGTTGGTCTCGGCGACCCCTTTTTACAACCTCCCACTCTGCCGCAACCCCCCCCCCCCCGTCGACACACACATACAGCTATAGAAGAATAGGCAAAAACAATCCATAGTTTCGATGGTCTTAAGCGACCCATGGCAAAGGGTCAATCGACCCCCAAGGGGGTCGCGACCCGCAGGTTGAGAACCCCTGTGTTGCACAGTTCGGTGATGGTGCTACACAAATCAGTGATGGTACTATACAGTAGGCCTACAGTGATGGTGTTACACAGTTCGGTGATGGTGCTACACAAATCAGTGATGGTACTATACAGTAGGCCTACAGTGATGGTGTTACACAGTTCGGTGATGGTGTTACACAGTTCAGTGATGGTGTTACACAGTTCAGTGATGGTGTTACTAATTTCAGTGATCATGTTACAAAATTGACGCAATATTAAGACAACACATTTTACCAGAGAAATAAGATTATGAGGAAAATTTTAAATATATTTTTAGCGGCCCCCGAAAGAGGAAAAGACGCTATTAGTTTTGTGTGAAATGTCTGTCCGTCAGTCCGTTCAACACGTTTAGATCTCGTAAACTAGAAAAGATAGTGAAAATCTGACATCATAATATTTTTGTCCATTCAAAGTTCTGACGCAACGGCTACTTTTTTCTTATCTAAAAGCAAAATCTAATTTTTAAATCACTTATGCAAGGAATTTTTTCATAAAAATACACCACTTTTACTATTCACTTTTAATATAGTGTTAAATACTCGAGGATCTTTAGTAGGGGAGACGACTATGTACCATATTTTTTAATATATTTATGGTAATGGACTTTGTTTAAAAAAATATTTTTTTACATTTGTATTGATACGTTATGTTAGTTCTGTCCTACTAACTACTAAATTTACCCAAAAATAATGTTTACTTTTTTAAAAAAAATTATTTAGTATGCATATAAATTGGACATAATTTAAAACAACAATTAATAAGTAGGTTTTCATATTATCTCGTGAACTGCAATAGATATACACTACTAAAAGACACTGAACTAAAGGATTTTTTTTTATTTTGTACGAAAATGATCTTTTCTTTATTTTTAGGATTTGAATAAGAGATTGACCATTTACTAAACAATTAGATCAATTAGATATTTATTTTAAGACATCAGTTAGGCCAGGTTTGCATTTAACTTCACATTCACTTTCACCTATCCTTTGATCTGCTGGACCGCTGGGGCACCACACAAGACCTATCAACCTTCTTTCTCCATTCTTCTCTGTCATTTGTCTTTAATAGAATTTAATTCTGATGTTCTTTCTGAAAATAGTGATACCGACCTTTTTACCTGCCTGGGTGAACCACTTCGGGGGTCCGATTTTGAGTTTGTGTTTCCACATAAACTTTCTTTGTAACCTTGTATTTTATGAAATGTATTTAAAGATATGTGAGTTACAATGACAGACTGATTCAATGTGAGAATAGATCCAGGTTTATTAAATTCTGTTAAGCTCCAATCTAGTTAAGCATTATGTCAGGTGCTGCAGTCACACAGTCACAGTTTTTATTCAATTAGCAACCAACGCAACTTTAACTGTAAGAGATTGTTTTATTTTCGTAACCTATTGCTATAGGCCTACTCGATATTGTCTTATTTTTTTCTATTGTTTTTCACATATTAAATATAAAATCTGAACAATTAGGCCTAGCATGGTCGAGAGGCTAAGTGCGCTTGAACTTGGCTTGGATACCTAGAAGGGGGCTCGAGGTTCGACACCCGACTCGGGCAGAGTTGTGTTTACTGAGCGCCTAAAGGCAGCACGGAAAACCAACTCCCAGATACCCCCTCCCCCCCCCCCCCCCCCCGGTCAACAAATGAGATTGGACCAAAAGCGCTCTGAGCATGCTTAGTAGCGCTATATAAAAGCTATAATAATAATTTCAAATTGTGATTTTACTCTCGATGCCACATTTTCTTTCTTTATATTTTTCTTCATTTCTTCTTTTTTCTCTTTCTCTTTGTTCTAAATAGTGAGTGATCACTCTAGCTAGACATATTCTTTTTTTTTTTTGTCTCAGAGGCTGATACACTTTGATCTATAACTAAAATGAGCACTAATTATTTCCTGCTGTGCTCTTTATTTGAAAACATATATGTGTATATGTGTGTAGATGTGTATGATACAGTTTATGTATGTATATATAAATATACTCTTGATGGTAAGATCATGCCCAGGGTAGGAAGTACTGCTAATGATATCTATTTGAAGCATGAAAATGCCTATAAGCTTGTCATCTAAATAAATGCATGTGTTATACTATTTCTGTCGTAGTGAAACATAAGATAACACACATAAGTGTCATTGAGTAAACTATACAGGAATTGCTAACCTCTAAAATAAACAATGCATAATGATAGAGCAACTATAGTGTACAATAATGATATAAAAAAGGTAAATAACGTCTTACATAAACAGGACATTAACATAGAGCTAGCGCAAGTATAAAGACTATTTAGAATTGTAGACGTTATTGTGATATGCGTTATGGAATGTTCTTTTATAAAATGTATATGCAATGTTAACCAGTTTGTGCATCGCTAGTTTACCTGAATAGATTTGTTATTGTGAAATGGACTTAGTGAAGCTACAAAATTCAAGAGATTACAACGAAAGTGATATTCGGTTAGATCATTGTACTTTAAAGTATGAGCATCTGTTAGCATACTATCATGTTATAACTTAAATCTATATTTAATACAATGTATATAAACGTGACATTGATTGTATGTATTTGATACATCATATTCATTCATTATCATTTTGTAACTTCACAATCTTAAAAAATGTATCATTTTATTTTATCAATCGTTATTAAACATAGTTCTATCAGTTCCATGGTTATATTCTTTATGTAGGTATGTGTGTGCATGCTTGTGTCAGGTCGTGTAGTTATATATGTAAATAATAAAATAAATTACACGCTACACTACACTATAATCATACCACAAAATAATGAAAATATATTACAAGACTTAAAGGTATTATTAAATAATGAAAAGCAAATACAAAAAGGGTAATTAAACTCAATATTTACATTTTTCTTATATCTATATTTAATTCTCCCAGTCCAGGAAGGTTGGATAGTCGCTTCCTGGACTGGTGTTTATGTATTTCTATTTATAAGTTGATGTACTAGCGATTGTGAATTAATAATATTTGAGAGTCGATGTCATTATGTGCTCATTGAATATTAAAGTATTATTCGTATTTCAATAAATATCTATAGTTGGAGCTGAGTGAAAAAAATAGTCCTTGTAATCACAACAAATTTCCGTAAGGATCAATAAAGCAGTATTAGTCTTAGTGGTAGCTGTAATTATTTGAGTAACTAAGCAAGTATTAAGTAATTGTAATTGAGTATTGAAGAACCCCCTAGCGAACCAAGACAAAGTCAAGCCAAAGCATATTATTTGAACCCTGACAGCAATCACCAGGAACATTCACACATGAAACACACATACACACTCATACACAAAACCAGCGCTTTAGCGAATTAGGCTTCTATGTACATCTCGGTGACGACAAATTACCGAAAACCACTCTGACGGAACAAAGAAGTTTTTAAGCTTTTTCTTTTAAATTTTAGTTTTAATGAAAAGTAGACGACCACTTCGTCCAGATTAAAAGGGGACTGTAATTTTAATGGGTACAGATTATGTGTTTTAGAAAGGCATCTTTCAAGAAAAGTTCTTCAAGAGTGATATTCCATGCTTTTTCGATTAGTCTTTTTAGTCTGTGTATTTGTGCCAGTGAAGTATTACCATAACAGCAGGTGATGGCAACGTTGATTGGACTGTTGGTTGTAGCTGTATAGAAAGATGAATTATTGTTTTGTTAATAATCAAATAGCGGAGTAACTTGTATGATCTTGAAAGCATTTCAGTAGTATAATGCTAGGAATTCGTATCAGGAATATTTGTTGTGCGTAGTTTGTGCCATCATTAGAGATAAATTACCAGTTGACCGAGCCTAGCTCGGTTGGATAATTTCCTTAAGGATGCATATATACCCGAAGTTATTTTGGAAATATTTTGTAATTGCGAAAATGAACGATCGGGTAACGACTACAAATGTTTCCTTTGTGATCTGTTAGCTCTACACATGGCTGAGTGACAAGAGTCGATTTGCTACTTATTAAATGGGTTCGAGTGTTAATCCTGACTCGAGCAGAGTTATGTTTACAGATAACGCTACTCCACCGTCCCACTAAAGCAGTGTTTCTCAAACTTTTTTGCTTGCCGGCACAGTAAAAAAAACTACTAAAATTTCGCGGCACACTAGGATGAACAACAGGTGTTTTATAATAACATGAAAAATTATTTGACCTGTTTTTTAAGTATTACATTCAATATGAAAGGTGTGCCTGTTTTTGAGAGGAAATGCGATCTAATCGAGACTCCAAATTCGATAGACAAACTCGCGTTTCATCGTCTATTGTAAGAAGTCTCTCTCTTTTCTAAGACTTGATTTCAGTCAGTGCTGAAAATCCAAATTCACAAAACCATGAAGATATATACTGATTGCAGGATATAACTTGTTGATTGAAATCCGAAAGATAAACTGATCACATTCCACAAAATTTGACTTAAGAACTGCATCATTTTTTTAAATGAATGAGCTGCTCTTCTTCTTCAGTTGTAGCTTCATTTTTGCAAATGGATAGCTAACCCATCCATATTCAAGACTTTTAACTGTTGGGAAGTAATACTGCAATGCTGACTGCAGGTGTGTCAAAGTGTTCATAATTTCGGAGGTGATTTCTTTAGTTGAAGCACATTCATTGTAAGTAGGAAAGCAGTCGAAGACTCCTTTCGAGATCTTACTTTGCCGCAAAGACAATTTTTCACCAAATGACTTCAGTTTTGAGGATGCAGTGATGGTCCTTGAAGAATTAAATTCAATGAATTTAATTTGTCAAATAAATTAGAGAGAAATGTTACCTTAACCCACCAGGTCTTTGTCATGAATAGAAAATCGAAACTATTTTTTTTTCAGCCTCCAAGAATGAAATCAGCTCAGCCTTGAGTTGGACGACACGCTTTAACACTTTTCTCCTGGAGAGCCAACGAACGTTGGTGTGATACAGGAGACATTTGTAGTCTGAATCCATTGCTTTACAGAGCTGAGAGAAAAGTCGGGATACATGCGGTCGAGATTTGATGAAGTTTACAACTTCAATCACTTGATCCATAACAGACATCAAATCTTTCGGCAAAGATTTGAAGACAAGAGCTTCTCTGTGGATCAAGCAGTGAACAACTAATACATTTGGATTTTCTTGACGCACAAGAGTGACGAATCCCTTTCTATTTCCCTGTATGGAAGGACAGCCATCAGTGCAAACGCTGACGCAGTTTTTCCACTGTAGTTTGAAGAGCAAAATGTTTTCGTTCACAACATTGAAAATATCTTCGCCTTTGGTCGTAGTTTGTAAGTCTTAGCAAAATAAGAATTCGTTGACACATTTTTCATCCTTTATGAACCGAATAAAAGCTAGCAGCTGGGCTTTACCGCTAACGTTAGTGGATTTATCAACTTGAAGAGACCACAGCAGAGACACTTCATCGTCAATCACGTCGAAGTGTTCGCAGATTTGATCTTGTAAATCTGACGATAAGTCTACACGAAATAGTATCATTTGACAAAAGAACTTTAAATTTTTCGGCGGCATCGGGTCCTAGAATAGTTTCAACAACTATTGCTAAAGCTGGTGCAATGACAGATGTGTGTGCGTTCTTGCGCTTTGCTAATAACTGAGCAACATTATAACTTGCAAAAAATCCCTTTTCTGGCAGCTTTAGGTACTTCGTAAGTTTCTTAGCTTGTTTATTTTGTTGAGCCCTGATGTTTTCCAAGTATTCCTTCGGTTGCGCTATTACAGCTGGATGTTTTGTTTCCAAGTGTCTCCTAAATTTGTTTGGAATAAGCGCCTCATTCAATAGAGTTGCATTGCAGATTAGACAGAATGGCAATGGAGCATTTTCAGGTCCAGAAGATATGAAACCATATCCGATGTAATATTCTTTGTACCTTCGTTTGGTTTCATTTAACGCTTTCGCAGTTTCATTCTTGCTAACTTATTTCTCCATGGATAACAATGAATAATGCTTATTGATAATTTGTTATTATTAGCATACACCTAAACAATTTACATGAAACACATCGCTTATTATTATCGTGACCAATTCAAAAATTGTTGTGCGTCTGCTTAGGCGGCCTACATTTTAGACATTATAATAATTTTATTATAGAGGAAAATTTAATAACCTAAATGGCTAACACCCCTTTCCGTCAAAATAGAGCGATCCGATTTAGCAGGGCATAGAAAAGAGGACAGTGCGGACTACTATTACTGGTCGTTACAAGTGGGAATGTCATCGCAACGTAAAATAAAAATTTAATATTAGGCAGACCTGTGTAACGTTGCACGTATGGTGTTCTGAAAACTCCCGCGGCACATTTGCAAATCTTCGGCGGCACACTAGTGTGCCGCGGCACACAGTTTGAGAAACACTGAACTAAAGATATTTGACCTTAGCACTCCGAGAAGGCTATAAGAATGACAGATGCACTATTGAAAGAGTACTAACTATTAAAGTATTACAATGTAATTTCATACATATACCTTGTTTTTTATTTGTTCTTTTATAATGCATATATTCACAAAACGAAGTTTATTACATATTACATCCAACTGCAAACTTCTCGTGACCATCGAGACGACGACAATCCATAGCGCTTACATAACGAGTGGAGAGCCATACCATGCGATGATTTGAAGAATGACAAACTCGATATACTTGCCTGCTTTAAAGACATTCAATGGTATACTATAAAGAGTTGGTAGAAACAAGGTAGTATTTGTAAAATACTACGTAACTTTCATGTTTCGGTATGCTCAAGAAAGGTGAACATTGAACGTAACTAGAGCGTAATTTTCTTTTTCCGGATACCTTATATTTTTTTTTAAGTTAAGACTTCAAGATTGTATAATTGTGCCTTTTAAATCAACTTTAACTGCCTGGTCGAGTTGTGTGCTATATACACTGTTTTCTAGTTCCAACCCTGCTCGCTTACAATGATACAAGTTAATGTGTAAATTTAATGTAAGGTTTGTATGTATAGTTCCGCGGGCACGTTGCCCTGCCTCATCGTGGCGCCCGCGTGGAAACGGCCATTAGAGGAAGTGGCTAGGCTAAATGGGTAGCAACACAAGACTCCCGTGGGGATGCCCACGGGTAGACGAGAGTCCACTCATTGCACGGGCGGTGTTGTAAAAAAGTCCCCACAAACCTGTCACCAATCCATGCGCTGTTCCTCAAAGGGACCGTTACATAAATGGCGGGTCCCGCACAGTTAGCTTGGTACATTGAAGGAAAATGGCAGTAGATCCCGGTGTATTCTCGGCCTTCGGCCGTGTCTAGCCCACGCGTTGGGGGCCAAATGCATCGGTCAACAGCAATGCTTTACATAGGCATTGTCTAGGGTCTTTCCCAAACAGAACTGTGTGTTCACACAGGTTTTTTTTTTTTTACTGTTTGGCGTCCAAGCATGTTTTTTTTCAAAGTTAGGGCTCGAAGAGCCTTCGGCTCAGCCCTTAGACATCAACAAGGTATGTATAGATCAGTGGTCTTCAAAGGGAACGAAAAAGAACACTTGGAGGGCGATTGCATAAAAGTGGGTGGGGGTACTGGGCTCAAATTGGCACGCAGAAATGAAATTGGATGTACTCTGAAACAAACGAATAAAATTTCTTCAAAATTAACTCTGCCGAAGTAAAGGTAGAAACATTTTCATTAGCTTTCTTGTTTTTAAGAACAGAAACAATTTTATACATTATTTTGTATTTGGTTTCCTAGTTTCCCTTTTCTACGAACTATATTGGTTATTGGTATTTTATCTTGTCAACTTTAAAAACAAATCCGCTTTAAGCATCGGAGGTGGAATATATTCAGCTTATTTTTCTGTCAGAAGTAAGTTAACTGTTTTTTTTTTCCTTATAGCAGAGTGTTAACAACCCAGGTCCGGTAGACTATGGCTTTGGTATTGTTAGTCAGCAAGGTATTATCCCACACACTTTTCTGAAGTATGGTACCCATTGTCTTGGCTATCCTGTTGTTGATGTCTTTATCTAGTAAATCATTGTTGGCGATTATGGAGCCAAGACAACAAAAAATGCATTAGATAGGAAGACAATATCCCAAACAGACTATGTTCGAGTACACATGCCTGTTTGACACAGCTGCTGTCATTAAAAGGTGCTGATTGGGATTTCAAAAATGTATCTCTATCTTTTGTTTACTCATCAAAAATATAATTGTAAATGTTTCCCCTTTACTAGTCATTTTTTTCAAGTGTGATATTGGTTTATGTTGGAGGGTGTTTGTGTGTTTATGTACTTTGGATTTTGGATTTCCTTAGTTTGAGAGATTGAGGATTGTTTTGTGTGTGTGTGTGTGTTGTGGATTCGATTTATAGTTTGTCAATAATTTATATAGATTAATAATTTATATAGATATTTAAAATTAGTTATTTTTAATATAGTTGCATTTTTTATATGTATAATCTGTGTGCACACTTGATTTCTGTAGGTGTTCTCGGGCCGCATGTGGCCTGCGTCTCGTAATTTGACCACCCATGCACTAGATTAATAATACACAAACTAAGGCCCCTCAGGCAGCGGATCATATCCGGCTAGTATTTTATTATTATTTTTTAAAAATAAATCCCTTTATAAGTAAAGTAAAGTATTTGTCACCACCTCAAAGTTGGTGCCATAGTGTAGAAACCCTATGTCTATATTGTGAATGTTATTTCTATATTGTTTAATGTTATTTCTATATTGTGAATGTTATTTCTATATTGTTTAATGTTATTTCTATATTGTTTAATGTTATTTCTATATTGTGAATGTTATTTCTATATTGTTTAATGTTATTTCTATATTGTTTAATGTTATACACAACTCATGTTGCCCTAAGGTGAACACTTTTGACCTTAAGTGAACCAGAGTTAAGGGCAATCAGTCTATATAGGGAGTTGGTAGCAAGCACTTGATAGAGTCACTTGATATAGTTAGTTGAGTTAGTTACTTAAAGAAGTTGGTTATATATTAGATACAAAGTTATTTATTCGCCATATTTCTATAGACGATTAATACTGGTCATTCCTGAATTGACTTGTGTATGATATTCACTATGTGGTGTTATTACTTATATTAAACTTATTTGTGTCTGCTACTTCAAGTGTCACTTCCTTATTCTGTGAATTATAGTATGAACCCAATGTCACCACCACGCCTTTATAGATAAACCGACAATAATATCACAGCATCAAAACATAACCACAGTGACAGTTATGGTGTCAAAAATACAGCGGTGACAGTACTCTTTTTCTACATGACATGGACACATGATAAAATGGTCAACTGTTTCTATGGCCGACGTACAAGTAACCAGCACCGCTTTTATTTTCCTCAACTAATATCAGATACCCTTTATATTGTAAAAGTATATCGCGCCTACTTCTTTCAGTTGCAACTATATCAATGTAGGTTATAAGTTCTAACTACAGAAGAAGCCCTGATACAGAAGATGGCATTCGCTGTGTGCCACTGGAATTCCCGATTTAATGAAACAGAAACAACACATACCTATTTATTGGCGCTGGCTTGTTTATATAAACTGTTGCAACATTTTCATAGCAAAGTAGTTTAGTATTGCTTAGACTTAGAGCCCTAGACTGTTATCCGTACTACGCCATATTTTTTTAACTGTCGTATGTATCGATTATAATGCAAATCGAGTATAGTAAATACCTAAAAAAGAAAAGTAAATAAATGCATGTCAGATAAAATTTCATTTATTTGTGATTTAATTATAAGCAGAAATATAATTAAGAAAAGGTAAAATTACATATTTATTCGTGATTAGTTATCAGGATAAAAATAAGTCGCATCATATTTGGTAATTGTAAAAAAAAAAAGATGGCGGACCAGTAAAGGTTACAATGCGCTTACCATGAGAATACTGCACAATTTCTACACTAAAGAAATTTCGTAGTTATTTAGTCATATATTGACTTTATCAGTAAACAAGAAAGTATAAAATAAAATACTTTAAAAAAAGCTTATATTAAGCGTACTTATATCAATTAGTTTGGATCAGTCATGTAATTAAATTTGTGATACATCTAGGGCTTTCTAGGTTAACAAGAAAAAAAGCAATTATACTATTTAAAAAGGAGGAACGACCTTAATTCGAACTCACTGCTTAATTAAGCCTACTCAGGCTTCTCAAGCCAACACGGTAACCTATAAAGGGGACTAATTCAGTTTATGCCACCACTTTAGTCGATTACATTTCTTTCCCTTGTTCGAGAGACCAAACAAAATTGTTTATTACCATTATTTAATTGGTTACTTTTTTTAAAAAAAATGATTGATTCTTGCGTTTTCATGCGAAAGAAAAAAAAAAGCAAAATTTCAGCCTGATCCGATTTTGGGTATGGGAAAATCACGTGTACAAACTTTTTAACAGATCGTCAGACAGAGTAAGTTGATATAAGCTTTGTAAAAATTAAATAACTGTAAAGTAAATATACATATCTAGTAAGTCGTGCCTAAATACTTGCACACTAAAGAAAAACAGTATTTTGCATAACATATATAAAGCAGAAAAAATGATATTAAAAATATCTATAGCTTTAAATTTGTAAGTGAAAACGCTTTGAACAGAAAAAAAAATGTTTATAGCTAAATGTTAATAATGAAATGTCAATTTATAAATCTCTGCATCTTACCTGGATGTCCATACATGATTATTCTGGAAATCAGTAACAATCAGCCTCAACTTAGTTTTATTTTTATTATTACATTTTAAAAAAGTTTCAATGTACAAAAGTCTGCGGCTATTTTGTGAATCGGTTATTTTAAAAAAAATTAATACATTGGAAGATACTTATATAGTTCTACAATAAAAAAAAGCCTTATGTAGTATGTAAATGTATTAAACCGATTCAATTGTGAATATTATAATCTTAAGGAATTGTTTATTTTATCGAGTTGTACATGCCTAGTACTCTTCCACAATCAGTAGAAGATCCTGAAGAATCATATATTTTTTCTTTTTCTAAATCAGGCTCTATATACATGTAATCAACAGAGCTCAGTCTTTGGTTGACGTTGGTCTGGTCTGAAACAAATATATATATATATATATATATATATATAACAGCTGAAACTAATGTAATGACTTACGCAGACCTAGCTGTTATCTATATATTTTGCCACAACCTTAACCGAAAAAGCTATTGTCTTCAGGGGTTCCATTTATTTGCCGACAGTATATTTGTAAATACAGTAAACATGTATAGAAGTATAAAGCGTACGCTAACGTAATGCTATGTTTTAGAAATATTTGTGAATTAAAAAAATGGTTTATCTATCAAATACTGCGTTACTTTTGGTTAGGTATTATTTACTGCGACTATATGTGTTTTGTTTTGGCAATGTCTTGACAGTATTACAGCATTTGAGAACTGTAATTGGTAGTCTGAAATATGTGCCTAAATAAACCATTAACGTCCTAAAAATTATGATTTGCCAGTTAGTGTGTACGTGACGGAAGCTGCAGTTGATCTTTTGCAGTAATATCAGCTCAGAAATAAAAAAAAAAAACAGTCGTTCAATAATTTCGTACATACTGTAATTCTGGCGTTTGACGCATTAACTATTTTTTGGATAAGTCTCTAAATTACGGACGCATTTTTAGCGCCCCCCCCCCATCTCCGCTATTAGTTTTGATTAATTTATAGTTTCATTTGTCGGTCTGACTTTTTTTTTCTTTTACACATTTAGAATGCAGAATTGTTTATTTTGTTTATTGTCTTTTTTTTTTTTCAGCCAATTACTGAATACAAAATAATATTTAAGTCGAGTGCAGTTAATTCCGCTAAATCGTTGTTCAAAATAAAGAAACATTTTAAAAGTTTAATTGTAAAATATTTTTTTTTAATTACACCGTTCAAGCCAGAGTTTTCACTGTGTGGCCATTTAGATATTTTTTAAAAAATATCCATACTGAAAAGTTTCTAGGAAATTCCTGACATAGGTTTTCGACATTACCTATTAGTGTTACAATACCGTATATTTTGTTTTAGATACTTGGCGACCGAGCATGAGAAATGATATGTTCCAGAGCTAAGTTGGAAAAACCTTGGTAATAACGAAAAGGAGCAATAGGGAAACGCCAACTAACGCTTATAGGTCGCTTATATGCTCTGTGAGTTCTTAATATCGTTGTACTTGGCGATGTAAATAGAAAGTTTCTATATTGCCCAACAACCCCAGACATACGCTTGAAATTAGTAGAACTAATGCCACTAAGCAAAGCCGTTCATCTAACGACCTTCAAATCGTAGCTCTGGAGACCATTAATACCTTCAAGCCCAGTGCTATTTTTGCATACACTGATGGATCGGCATCAATAGATTCTGGAAGAGCAGGCTATGGAGCCTACATCGACTTTCTTGGCTCTCACACAGTCAAAATCTTTGGACCATGTGGTAGTGTTTGCAGTTTTGATGCGGAGACCATGGCAGTCTGTGAAGCCTTAAAAGTCATTGACTCTCAACTCGGCGAGGGACATTTGAGGGCAACACAGATTGTTGTGGTCACTGACTCAAAATCTGTACTACATGCTTTGCAAATACCCGGACCATGGCCCCCCAATATCAACACTGTCATCATGGCTTCACATAACATCAAACAACGCTATGGCACCCCTGTAATAATGCAGTGGGTACAGAGTCACATAGGTGTGACTGGCAACACAATCGCAGACTCTTTGGCCCACCAGGGAGGGCGAATTCCACCCACTGATCAGGCTGTAAGCTTTCATCAAGCCCTGGCTATAATACAAAAAACAGAAATGGAAAAGTGGTTTGAGTGCTGGGACAAGTCCCAAAAAGCCCGTGGAGTCTGGGAGCGCATGAGGCGCCCTGACCGTGGAGGCTGTCCAGGCCTGAGCAAGCTATTAAAGCACAGTGCAGGACAGGCCACTGTCCTGTTGGCTCATATTTCTCGCGGCTATGGCCAAATTTCGATTCACGGTGCCCTCGCTGCGGGGAAGAAGAGGAAACCGTGCCTCATATTCTGTTTGATTGCCCCAGACTTGCTGATCTCCGTCTCGACAGGTCTGGGAAACCCAAAATTCTCGACCTGTATGGCGACATTCATGCACTACGCAAGACAGCAGGGTTTCTGTCCAGGGCTTTTGCAAGAGAGGATTTGAGCCTCTCAAGCCCTCACTCTAATGAAGTTTGATGATGATGATGATGATGATGATGATGATGATGATGATGATGATGATGATGATGATGATGATGATGATGATGATGATGATGATGATGATGATGATGATGATGATGATATTGCCCCTCCAGTCTAGAAAAATCGTTGCTCTCGTCAAGTCGTTTAATATTATAACCTGCGAAATAACGTACAATTAATAATTATAATAATAATAATAATAATCTTTTTTATCCATAAGGAAATTTCTTTTACGATTTGTGCATTACACCAAACAAAACATTATAACAATAGAATACCTAAAATATACATTCACAGAAGACTCATTCATAATTCACATGTGAAAAGTTCATATCAGATTGTTTCTAATTAATGATTTGATTGCCAGGGGAACAAAAGAGTGTTTGTGTCTGTTTCTCTTTGCTATCGGTGTCTTGTATCTCTTTTGTGATGGTAAAATCACAAAATCCTGACCCAAAGGTGATTTTTTTTTACATTTCTAAAATCTTTTTAGCTTTTTTTATGTATGTTTGTTTCCAACAGCTGCCCAAATGGGGTATGTTTTTTGACAATGAAATTACCAGCATCATTTAGGATTCTATATTTTTTTTTAATGTCATACTAGGCAGTGATATTAAAACTTAAAATATAACAGATGTGAGCATGATAAAACATAGCCAAGGCCTTTTTGCTAACATTAAATGAGGACATTTTTCTCAGTAATCGTAATCTTTGCTGCCCTTTTTTTTTTGTTTCATAATGAGTATTTGTAGTAAAATTAAATTTATTGTCTAAGACAGATTGTGATTTGATTTAAGCTATGTACAAGTGTAGTAACTATATAGCAAAATGTCGCTTTGGTTAGTTACGCTACGCAGTACGAGTGTTTTATACATTGTTTACTCTTTTTTTGGAGGCGCGAAGGCTGAGTGGTAAAGCGCTTGGCTTCCGAACCGAGGGTCCCGGGATCGAATCCTGGTGAAGACTGTTTTTTTTTATTTCGGGATCTTCGGCGCCTTTATATACACCTGACATTAGATGGTGGAAAGTAAAGGCGGTTGGGCGTTGTGCTGGCCACATGACACTTTCGCAAACCGTAGGCTACAGAAACAGATGACCTTTATTTCATCTGCCCTATAGACCACAATGTCTGAAAGTGGAACTTTACTTTTTTTTTTTACTCTTTCTTTGCGGCTTTTACTTTTGATACTAAGGCTATTAAATAAAGCCGACACAAATCGTCCCAGGCCAGCGCTAGACGAGCGGTCAATCGCAACTAGTTGCGATGGTCAGTCAAAACAGTTCAGGAAGGATCTGTCCAGAACAGATACTCGAGTGCAAGTCTAGGAAAAGGCGGAGAGTTGATACAGCGTCACGGAGTTGTTACGTCTGACTGTGAAGCTTTTGTATATTCCGTGCTACGTTGTTGATCTGAGTTGTTAAGTTCTTTAAGTTGGGGGTGTCGTGTGGTATAGTTTGGAGAGAGCCTAGATAGGGAGTATCGTTACATTATTAGCTCAAAGTTGTTTTTGTACAGGCATTGTAAAGATTCGCTTCAAATTCGTAGATTTCTTTGACTAATTACAAATTCTATCAATATATATGTTGACCGAAATTAATTAGAAGTATGCATTTTTTTTCATGGAAGTATAGTTTGCTATCTCGATAATGTTTATTTGTAAATATACATTATGTATATTTGTGGTTACTAATTATCAGTCTGTAGTTTATGGATTCTAATCAACAGATAGGACTATAAAAATTTCCAATGTCTCATTATGAACACACAGGTACGCTTAGTTCTTTATAATCCCAATTAGTAATTAATTGTTCGTCAGTGAGATCATGTTTTTTAAACAAAAAAACATGAAAGGCGCTATTGATTATAGTGCTGAAATTTCTTAAAACGGCCCTTCATATTCTTTCTCCTTTTTTTGCTTTTCACTTAATTACCTTTCTGTTATATAATATATTGTTACGTATTTCTGATCTTCTGGCTAAATGTACTAGTAGGCACACAAATAAAAACACTGCAAAGAACTTGTCGACTCAACTTTCAGCTTCATATAACTTTATTGACTATTAACTCTAACAATTCTTCACTGTAACATGTAGCGTAGATACCTGTACAATATCTATCAGTTTACAGTTTGCTATACTTCGTTGCAATTCATCTCTTCACTCCGTTGCAAATCATCTCTTCACAACTTGCATCGAGCCATATTCCACAGAACAGACCACCGACACACTTCCCAGTGTCGCTCCAGGTCTCCCAAGGCTGAACCAAGTCGTACTCAAGTCTACCGAATCAGAGCCGTACACGTCTTACATCGACTGTATCGACTGTAACGGCTCAAGTCCACTGTAGTTCGCTGTATAGACTTTAACCACAGTAGTCCACTCCAGTTAACTCTACCCTAGTTAACCTGCACCGAGTCGTACACATCTCTCTTCTACTGTCTCGCACAGTAGACAACAGTAACGACGACTCTACCTACGACTGACTTTTTACATTAACTCTCTAATTTATATAGAGTCCCTAATCGTTTCTCCAAAGTTGCACAAACACTGCTAGTATCTTCTGGAACAACACGTGAGGACACGTCACATCCTGTCTTTGTTTACACATGTACATTCCAGAGAACACCTGCTGCAGTGTCATCTTGCCGGGGTCACACGTTAACCACTTCCTGTCACTGGTCATTTGTAACACTATTCTGGTCTGCACTAGTCAATATTTCTCTTTTAACATTTATTCAAAAAAGCTTTAACTATAAATTCAACTGCTTTCTCAGCATCACCTTGTAAATATAATTTATACTTCAATCTCCATCATCATTGCTAAAAGTGTGAGTAAAGTAACTAAATACAATATTTACCTGAACTTTCGTTTTTTATAGGTTTCGATGTTTCTGCATAAACATGATAGGCACCATATTCAAATTCGTGGGGCAAAGGTAAAGGTCTGTTCGCTTTATATTCTTCAATGGTATCATTCAAACTGAAAAAAAAATGGTTTGTCATGTAATTTCCAGTTTAAAATTGTTTTGTTGCCAAATAAAAAGAGATGAAGTAGAAGAGAGATGTGTACGACTCGATGCAACACAGTTTAAAAATAAGTAGGCCTACGCACAATTAAAGTTTTATTTTCTTTCTATATTTTTCTTTTGCTATTAAAAAACATTTTTGATGAATCCTCTCTAACACATCCTTGAAATGACAAGAAGCTGTGAACGAATTCATGAATTATTTTCACAGTGTAAGACCTAAACATAAAAATAGATGTAGAAATAAAGATGTAAACACAGAATTACAACCAAATTAAACATATCAAATCAACTTACTCTTCGAAATGTTTTAAAACATAATAATAAAGCAAATAGATGAAGTCCTAAAAGCCCCCCAAAAAACAACAAAAAACAATCCCCACACCCAGATAAGATGTCTAATTATATGCTACTTCACTTGGATTCTGAAGCCTCCTCTTCTCACCAAAAACAACAACAACAAAAAACAACTACAAATCTTTAACGCAAGATGAAAATAAATCAGAATCTAAAGCATCAAGCCATAATGTTCCCCATAATAAATCATGACAAACTAAGAAACAAACATACAGCTAACGTCTTATCAGCCATATCAGCTGTACATGCTAACTCAGAGTGGTAAAAGCACACTCACCTGGATCCTTGAATTAAATACTCTATTTACTGATTTTAAATGATGAGAAGTTAAAAAAAAAGTGGCTATAGTAAGACCTAGAGTCAAGACATACAAGAGTTCTAAACTGTTAAGATTCATGGATTACAAGTATAACATTTTAACTGGATTTCTGTAACGATAATCTGATTATATTGTGCTAAACCAATATTTTGATAGAAACAGAATGATGTGCCCGTATAACAAGTAAGTTATTAAATAAGATAGATGTAAGTGCAAGATAAGAGCAATTTCTGTTCTATACTTTAGATTCGTCACCCTGTACAATATTGCTAATTATCTTAACAAATAACAATCTGTATGAATATGCCTTCATATAAAAATTAAAATTTACCTTTTTGTTTCCATTTCAAGTGTACGGTGTCTGACATACATGACAACTATAACAATGGTATAGGCCAGAACAAATACCCAGCCTACAGCAGCTACCGATATATAGGTGTAGTTGTACTGGTCTCTTGTACTTGTTCTTGTGTTGTTTTCATGAGAACAATTTTCTGTAAAGCGCAATCACAGACACACTAATAAGCACAGGCAAAACCACATGTCAAAAAAAGTTTCAAATAAAAAAAATAAGTAAAAATTATTACTGGTAAAATTGAGAGTAAATTTACAAAAAAAAAAAAAAAAAAAAAAAAAACAACAACAAAAAAAAACAACAAAAAAACAACAACAACAAAAAAAAACAAAAAAAAAAACAACAACAAAAAAAAAAACAACCAAAAAAAACAACAAAAAAAAAAACAACAAAACATTGCGATGAGAATTGAAAAAATTAAAATCAACAACATTGTTTGTTTTCAAAAACACTTTTTGTCATTATGTGTACATAGGTGTGTTTGTTTTGGTAAGTAGCCATAAACTAATATGTACATCTAAGTAGACAGATGTTTAAAAAAGTACACAGAAAAGTATTTTCAAAATGTGGAATAAATTAAACGATAAAAAATGTGCCTATAGAAGGGGTGGTTCATACTCCAACTGAAACCCATTACATGGTAAAGCATACACGGTCGTATAAGTAATAACCAACACATATGCCAATATACAACATGAATCGAACTCATTAGCTACTAGGACGCCCTATTTTATATGGTTATAATATTATTCGGTATGAAAGCCCAGAACACGGTGGCTTTGTTATTTTTAGCATCGGATTTTTCCGTTTCAATGCAATGTTATTTTAATGTTTCATTAGCCTTTCAAGAATCTGCTAACATTCGTGATGTTACTTTATTTTAAAATACTAGTCGACCGGCGGAGTAGCATACGCCGCTATTTTGCAGGGCCGGCCTTAGGCCACTGCAACCTATGCGTCCGCAGTGTGCCCCGAACTTTCATAGGACCCGCGCTAATTCTAGGTGTATACATTATTAAATTAAACTATTTTATAACTTATAACAGATTTCCCGCGGCCTCCTCATTTACCAGGAGCTCCTGGAAATCTCCTAAAATTGCAAAATATTCGAAAAAGTCGTGGAAATATCCGGAAATCATTAAAATCTTTTTAAAAGCTCATACAAATCTCCTGAAATATATACACGAAAATTGTCATTTTGGGCTGTCATTCAATATGGAAAACGCCAATCCTACGCACGATAAAAAAGGCATTATTACATAATTGTTGAATCTGGTGAAAGAAGCTTCTCGTGTTTCAAACTAATGAAGAATTTTATTAGGTCAACAATTCTAAAAGTTAGATTTAAACATTTGGTATTTGTTGCTATTGAGGAAACATAATTACTATGATATACTGCATGACTTCGCTACACGCATGGCTCGTTTAGTAACTCTGTGCGTAGTAAAGAATGTATAAAAGGCAAAGACGAATAATTTTTCGAAAACAAACTCTTAATTTTCACTTATTATCTTTATCTCTACCCAAACTGGGCCCCGCGAAATCCATTTCGCATTTGGCCCCACAATGGTTAAGTTCGGCCCTGCTATTTAGTGACGGGTGAATACTACTTGTTCTACATCCCCCCCTCTTTTTTTTCTCCTAAAATTGTGTGGGGTGATTGTAGTCCGTCCGACTTACAGAAATATAATAATAATAATAATAATCTTTTATTGTCCGTACGGAAATTTGTCTTACAATTTGTGCATAACACCAAACAAAAAACATTACAATTTAGAACTATAACAAACCAAAATGTACATTCACAACAGACTCAATCATAATTTACATGCTAAAAGTTTATATCAGATTGTTTCTATTTAATGATTTGATTGCCAGGGGAACAAAAGAGTGTTTGTGTCTGTTAGTCTTTGCTATTGGTGTCTTGTATCTCTTTTGTGATGGTAAAATCACAAAATCCTGACCTAAAGGGTGATTTTTTATTCCTAGAATCTTTTTTAGCTTTATTATAGATGTTTGTCTCTAACAGCTGCCCAAATGGGGTTTGTTTTTTGCCAATGATTTTACCAGCAGCATTTAGGATTCTATAAAGTTTATTTTTATTTTTAATTCTCAGAATCATTGGTGTACAAAGTGAACCACAACGGCGATTTCACAGCCCCACTGGGGCGCACCTCTGTTAACTATGTGTGCATTTGATATAACATTGTTTACCCTAACCCTCCGAGGCTCTGGGTCAAAAATTCATTAGCCCATAGTATTATGTATGGACTAATCTTCAACGCTTTCATTTTTTTCAATAAGTAAATGAAGTTGTACGGTATTAAAAGCTGATGAGAAATCAATAAAGAACAATCTTACATAAGTGTTCGGTAAGTCCAGATGTTTGTAGACACAATTTAAAATATTTAGGATGGCATCGTCTACACCTTTACCCTTTCGGTAAGCAAATTGTAAAGAGTCCAACTTACTACAAAGATCATTCAGAAGAAACATTTTAACCAGTTTTTCTAAACATTTTGACACAATGGAAGTAAGTGAAACAGGTCTATAGTCATTCATTTCCTTCGGTTTGGAAACCTTTGGCACAGGTACAATTATGGACGACTTCCACACAGACGGTTTCTCATGGTTTAGCAATGAACTGGAAAAAATCTCTTGGAAAGGTTCAGTTAGTTGTTCATCACATTCTTTTAAGATTCGCCCTTTCCTTTTATCAAGACCACCAGCTTTCATTAGGTTAAGGGTTTTTTTAAATGTTGCAGGCTTGCTCTTTAGTAATCGCTAATTCTAACAGTTGTTAGCATTGACATCCTCAAGGGCTTTGAGTCTTAGATAATTAAAATCTTTCGTGTCGAAGCGACAATAGAAAGCTTTTAACTCGTTGAATAATGTTTTTTCGTCTCTTGTAGCAAGATTATTTTTTACTTTTGACTTGTGCTCCTGCCATTTTGTTCATGATGCCCCACGCCTGTCTCATGTCACTTGTCTTAATCGAGTCTTCCAGATTCGTTCGGTATTTTCTCCTCCCTTCCTCAAGAACGACGTTGAGCTCTTTTCCTTTTCTGTCTATCGCCACTCATATATGCTCTTTTCTTTTTGATGATTTCCCGTTTTATTTTTGCATTGACCCTTGGTATATTGTTGGGGTATATCTTGATGCTCTTAGTACTGATATACATGTTTTCACAGAATTTGATGTAATTTGTCACTGGTCGACCCATTCTTCCAGATTTGAAGTGGTCTCTTTAGACAACTTCCAGTCGGTGCAGTCTAGACAACCCAGTAGTTTAAGAATGTTGTCTAGAGTCCACTCTTGTACGTTTTTTTAATGACTTTGCCCTTTAAGTTTCGTGCGGTAAGTAGGCAGTGAGATGTGAATGCTCTTTTGATGTTACAGTAACATAAGTCCAGAGTTTTGTTCTCTCTTGTCGGACATGAGATGTGTTGATAGGTGGGTAGGTCAACCTTTAAGGTGCATTTATTAAAATCACCCAGTATAACTACTGGTGCGTCCGGTGACCTTGTCTGAAACTCATGCACTACGTCAGCGATGATTGCAGATGCAACTTCCGTCTTGGCTGTAGGCGGAACATAAACCAGGACTATGTAAATAACACCAAAGTCTCGTGGCAAATAAAAAGGTCTCAATGAGAGCGCCAGTAGTACTAGATCCGGACAGCACATTCTCTTTTTAACCGTGTAGTTGGTACAGTATTTGAGGTTGATGTACACACAAAGCCCCCCACCTTTCTTCTTAGACTCAGACGTTCTGTCAGATCTCACGCAAGAGAAACCATCAATAGCAATCAGGTTGTCGTTGTCATCCTCCTCTAACCATGTCTCAGTAAAAGCCAATAGACAACTTTCCCTAAAAACGTTGTCGTAGCGTACATGGGCACATATCTCATCCACTTTATCCACGGACATTAGCTAGAATAATCGTAGGAAGTGGTGGGCGAAACCCTCTTCTTCACAGTCTTTGCCGTAGTCCTCCTTTTTTCCCTCTTTTCCTTGTACTAACAGAGGAAGGGTACAGACAGTTTTTATGTGCATAACATGTTGGAAGAGGCTTCCTCTTTGAACGAAGTCCGAGGAGTTGGTCTCTACCATAATAGATAGATCTAGGACTAGATCGGCCGCCATCTTGGGTCGCCATTTTCTTCTTTTATTTATATTAGAATAACTAAAGTTGAAAAAATCTAGATCTCGTAACACATTTAATGTAAATACTCATTGTGGAGCCCACTTTGAAAACAGAAGTCTTCATTTACATAACTAATAACAAATGAACATCCAAAATACATCCATCAAGGCAATAATAGAATTCAATTTGAAAGCACAAATTGCATGTCGCCACACTGCAGCGCCATTGTAAAAAAAAAAAAAGCTGAACTTTCCATTACTTGGTGTCCAAACTCTTGAGCCATGAAGAGAATTATATATATATATATATATATATATATATATATATATATATATATATAAATACAGAGAGAGAGAGAGAGAGAGATTAGTCAAGTAAATTAAAGTTAACATCCTTGCAGAGCTTATTGGCGTTAAGTCAGTCTATGGGAAAAGAAACCGTTGAGAGAAGAAAAAAAAACATATTTAGAAAATCATCAATAAATTGTAAGTCTACTTTAGTGTCTCTACTGTTAGAGAACTGTTGTTGACCGTTGGAGTTACTGAATCTGTTACCTTGAGGAAAATGATTACCCTTGTCATAACCCTTGTCAACTGCAGTCAATTTTTATTACAAAAAGTTCTGAGCTTTATTAATTATCGTACGAACTCCAAAATGGAAGCGCCTTAATGGCGATATGAAATTCCCTTTGGGTGGGGAAGGTGAGGCAGTTTAATTTTTCTCCAAAAACAGTTTATGAACAAAATTAGTCAAATATCTATATAATAATTGATACTTATTTATTTTTTAACCCATTTATATATAATGGCACCCTTCCCCTCTGGAATGTAAGCAGATTTGCTGTGGTAAGGCGGTTGGAAGAAGAATGAAAGGTCACTTATTTATTCCATTAACCCTCAAAATTTTATTACTGCATTAAATATATTTCTTTATAAATATATTTTTTTCTATTAAATATCAATTTGTATTGGTCAAAGTAAGACATGGCAAAAATATTTTTGTTAAAATTCCATGTAGTAAAGATTTTGTGGGATGTACACTGGAAGTGTACGCTAGCTGGAATTTAAGTGGACCCGTGAGGAAAACTATACCGGTATACATTTTTTTTTTCTTACAATCTATAAGCTATAACAGATTAATTCTGACATTGAATAACCCAAAAAATAAGCATCTTAACGCTAAATGGTATTTGTTTTAAAAGTTTTATTTACTATAAAATTATAACAATACAATATAGTAGTAGAAAAGCATAAAATGTATAATAATAATCTGGTACTACCCAGTACTATCCAGGTATAATTTTTCAACAACAAATAATAATATGGTAGTGAGATATTCAAAGATCATGTCCGAAAACAAATATTTATGTCCAGCTGAACCATCAACTGTAAATTCATATGCTTATCAGTTATGTAATAATCATAAATTCCACTTTTTTTTAGTTCTTTTTATTTGTTCGCAATCATCATTTGGTATATTTCAAGTTTGTTGGCTTTGAAAAAGTATATAGGCTCAATTCCCTTATAATTAGTTATATATGAGTGAATAAAATATAAAAATAATTATACATAATAAATAATTATATCTCAGAGATAAAGATAATATGCTATGATATAACACAAGGACCTTAAAACAAATTGTATGTTTCTAATATAAATGAAACTCAAGTATGTTTATGTCTAATACATTTATCACTATCAGAAATCAGGTTCTCATCTTGATTTTTAGTGATGATTTTGTGAATTTTCTTGCGACCCTAAAAAATAATATTAATATTTATAATAATTATTATAATATTTTTTACATAACCATAGATCGATGAGATTATAATTTGCTAATAAAACAAATATTATTCTAAGCAATCATTTAAAATATTGTAGCCTAAGGTAACATAAAGTAAAACAAAAACAAAAAAACAAAAAAAAACAGAAAAAAAAAAACAATAATTCTAGATCAAGAGTTGTTATATTATTGTTTATATTTTAAAAAAAAATAATTACTATATAATCATCATAATTAGTTCTATAATGTTCAATTATATAGAAAGTGAGATGTACATAGCAATAATATATGATAATATTGGTTAAAACAAACAAATCTATGTTCTAAATGAAGTCTTAATCTCTGTGGATTCATATATCAGTAATTGATTCCTACAGAGGCATATCCTGTACACTGGGAGTGTACGTTACAAAAAATTAAAATGTGAAAAGAACATGTTACAAGTGTGAAATCTATTAATTTATTATAATATTAGGATACTTTATTATTCTAAATCAATTAGTTTTATAGGAAAATAATTTATATAAAGTGTTATTACTTACGTTTTCCCAACTGGTTTCATTTATTTCAATTTTTGACAATGTTGTCACTTTCAAGAGCAATAAAATAAGATTACAAAGATAGTTTGTGTTATCATACAAACTCAGAGGTGGCCCCCGTCGGAGTCGGATCCCTGTCGGATCCGCATTTTCGCAAGGAATATTCAAGACGATATTTAATTTTGATTTTCAAAAGTAAATAATGTTTAAAAGATTCATTTGCCTCAGTAAAAAAAATATTATTTTTCTGTTTTACATGTTTCGGATGTTCGGATTTAAAAATAATTATCTTCTCGCTGGATGACGGAGGATGGCGTCGAGCAGAGTATAACACTGCCTGGTCGTGCAGTTAGCGCGCTGGACTGCCGTTCTGATTTATCGATGGTCGCTGGTTTAAACCCTGCCTGCTTTTGCTAAGTTATAATTTTTCCAATTTGGTTGTCACCCCCAAAATGGTGTCGACTGGTATGGACCGCACCCCTCACACCCCTTTCCCCTAGGGACGCCACTGCTCCAAGATATATCTCGAGATTTTACTATTATCTTTTTTTATGTGTCTACTTTTGCAAAGTTATAATTATTCCAACTTTGGTTGTCACCCCCAAAATGGTGTCGCCCCCCCCCCCCGGTCAATGACGCCACTGCTCCAAGATACCTACTTCTTGCCAACAATTTCTATTAAATATTGTAGTAGACGTAGTAAGAAATAAAAAAAAAATGAGCCTAAGACTAAGACAAAGACTTCTTTATTGATCCTTACGGAAATGTGTTGTAATTACCAGGACTCTTTTTAGTTTAGTTTAGTTTAAAGCTATTGAGTTTGAGCATTGAGTATAGAAAAAAAAAAGAGTCTCTGGGCTGTTTTCTTCTGCACAACTTGAAAGGTTTCCCATTCTAACAGCTTAGGCTAGTACACTGGTAACCACTAGTAGGCCTACTAATCCTGATCATAATCGTTCAAACTATTTACTTAATAGATCTAGGCTAGATTCAGAATATAGAATATACATAGAATATAGATATAGACAAGATCTAGATTTCTTGACTTGTTCTAGATATGATATCAATCTATAATATCAACCTAGTTTAGATCTCGATCTAGACTCTTAAAGATTTAGATCTATCTAGATCTTAAACTATAATCTAGATCTCGATCAAGTCATTTGCACACAACTGTAGCTAGTTCATGTCATTTTGTAAGAAGAATTATTATTTTTTTCTCTTTATTATTATAACATGTTATTAATTTTAAATGGATTAAGTTAATAATTATTATTTAAAAAGCTATAAGTGTACGCTAAATGAATATAAGGAGATGCTGTGGCTGAGGGTTAAGCAATTGGAACCGGAAGTCCTATGTTCGAATCTTGGTGAAGACTCTAGGTGAACCACTTCGGGAGCCGATTTAGAGTTTGTGATTCCACACAAACTGTCCTTCTAACCTTGTTATAATATTTTTAATTTTTTTTTTACAATTGTACTGTTAAGTTAAGGTAGGTTTTGTCAAAATAGCAACTAAATTTACAAAAACAAAATAGAGAAAAAAGTCATTTAGTATGCATATCTTATCTTATATTATTTAATACAGACGTTACTTCAAAAAAAGAAGATGATTATGTCCTACGCGTCATGCAATCAGTCATGCATATTAACCAATGACTTAAATTCTGTCAATTTAATGGTTTTCCTGGCTAGCTCAGGCAACCCATTCCATGCTCTAATAGAACTAAGGAAGAAGGAGCATTTGTACAAATTTGTCCTTGCATATGGGACGAGGAATGTGCCTTTATCTTTGTGTCTTTCTGAGTATTTTATAAAATTTTGTTTTTCTATTTGAAGTCTATATCTCAGTGTTTTATGTATAATTGCTAATTTACTTTTGAGTCTTCTATCCTGAAGGTTTTCTAAATTTAGTGATTTTACCAATAGGTGCTACTCAAATGTGAATATTCGTTTGTTATGAATCTCTATTTTGTGTCTGTTCCAGTTTCTTAATGTTTTCTTAAGTTGAGGGGTCCCAAACAGAGGATGCATATTCTTTTTTTGGCCTAACCAATGTTAAATAACATTTTAATTTTATGTTCTTATTTGATTTATAGAAATTTCTTTTAATAAACCCTTATGTTCTGGCATTATGCAAATACGTAAAACATAATTTAAAACAACAATTAATAAGTAGTTTTTCATATTATCGCGTGAACTGCTGTCTGGTCTAAAATCCATAGGACATTTAACTAGAGGATTTTTTTTTTATTTTCTTTAGGCTTTAAATTGACCCTTTACAAAACAATTAGATCAATTAGATATTCATTATAAGACATCATTTAGACCAGGTTCATATCCAACTTCTCATTCACTTTAATCTATCCCTTGGTCTGCTGGATTGTTAGGGCAACACACAAGGCCTTTCAACCTTCTTTCTCCATTCTTCTCTGTCATTTGCCTTCGATCGAATTTCATTATGATATTCTTTCTGAAAATATTGAAACCTGCCTTTTTACCTGACTCGGTGGACCACTTCGGGGGCCGATGTTGAGTTTGTGTTTCCATACAAACTGTCTTTGTAACCCTTTTTTTTTTGGGTGTGAAGATATGGTATACAAAATAGTGAGCCGTTTTCTTCTAGGTACTTCATCGTAAATTTCTTAAACATCTTTAGGTACTTGGAGTTATTAGGTAAATATATTTTATGTGGCTATTACATGTTTGTTTCTTTTTGACGTAAGTTAACATGTTTTAGTTTTGGTTGATATATCTTGAGCTTGAAAGATAAGCCTTGGACAATTTCATGGTTGGTCTCTTTGACACCTATTTAGTGTGAGTTCTCTTTTACGTCTTTACATTATATTTTTATGTGGAGTCGTTCAATAGATATTGTATAATTTTACATGTTAGAGTCTAAAGCAGGATTTCTCAACCTATCAGTAGTGACCTTCCTGAGGGTAGATTAACATTTGTCAGGGTTCGATGAAGACCATATGGACTTCATTTTTTTTTATTCTAGCATGCAACTCTTGAGACGTACAATTATTTTTACATTGGAAAAAATTGGCGCCTTGGGCGACAAGCTGTCTCCATGAAGATCTGTCACTGGCAATGTCTGAAGCCTCTTCCATTGAAAGTTACAATTTTTTTCTACATAGAATGGAAACTGTCCGTCTTGTAAATGTGTTTTTACAACCAGTGTGTAGATACTGGCTTTTAAGAACCAGTTGTTCTTTTTATTGTTATATTTTTTTGTATGGAAAGGAAAGAGCGAAACTCTTAAAAGAATTTATATTTTTTTTTTATGTAGAAAAACTAATTGCTTTATTTTTTATGAGAAATACTTTGTCTTTAATTTTTAATAACTTCCATCCCTGTCTTATGTTCTTTTAAGAGTTGATTGGTTTACACAATAAGATTTTGTTATTTTTTAAAATCTAATTAAGTTCATGCCCATATGTAATAATGTTTTATGTTTGCCTTTGGCAGGTCTTTAGTGTACACTAATTGGATCTAAAGCTCGCCTATAAGTTGCCTTCTTCACTTTAGTTCTTCTGTGCAAACACACAACAAAAATAATATTTCATAAAAACATCTATAAAATTATAACAGATAGACGTTATTCTAAATGTTTACCGTTCTTGCAAATTTTGTACTTTGGGTCATACTCTTCACTATTCAAGCAGTCACATTTCCTTGAATCATTACAGACAAGTCCTAATGAGCACTGGTCTGAGCTGTTACAATAGTCTCCATATTGTCCTAAAAATTGTTAGGTAAAAATGAAACTTTATTAAATTACAACGATAGTTTTTAAACTACAAACTCAGTTACAGAACCTGAGATGAACTTCAATTGGTAGCAAGGCTGGAAGGATTAGGTCTCACGTATAGCTTTGGCAAGAAACGCTGCTGTTAGGGGTAGTGCCTTTAAGCTCCCGTACAGGTCAAGTGACTCTGTAGACAAATTACCCCGCAGCTCTGCGGACACTCTTGCAAGATATGAACCACTGTTTCCACTGACTCTTTACAGTGTCGACATCGAGCATCAAAATTTGGCCGGAACCAAGCAAAATAAGCACCAACAGGACCACGCCTCGTTCTACACTGCGCAATGATGGATTGTTCCGACCTTTTAGTCTCCACCATGGATTGTCGCGGTCCGGGCGACATGAAATGCTGCCAGACTCCACGGGCTTTGTTGGAGCCACCCCAGGATTTCAAACACTTGTCATGTACCCACTCTCGGATTAATGTCGTAGCTTGGGGCTTCGAAAGTGGGCACGGCCAGCGCTCCTTCTCGTGCTAGAACGTCAACAGTCTCTTGACTCCCAACGCCGCATTGCGAGGGCACCCACTGCATAATATTGACAGCTCCAATAAAAAGGCGGATGATTTGCGGCGCCTAATGCCTTCTCAACCAAAGGTGACTTTCCCCCCAAGCCAGCCATGGCTTGGAAACAGGAGCTAGAATCGGTAACCTTTACAACAAAAGTCGAAACAGTTCCTTTTTACGGATTTTTTACCCTATGTGGCGTAATGTCGTAATAATCGCCGTGATTTCAGGGTCAAAGCTACACGCGGCGAGGCCACATGCGCCTCAAAGCTTGTCGGGGTCGTGGTCCAGGTAACATATAAGGTCCTCATAACCGGCTCTCGCGGGGTTATTAAGTACGAACCCATCTGTGCAGCAGAAGATGGCATCCGAGGGGTACCTTTTTAATGTGTTTGATGCAATCTTTTTTGAGTATTTCCGGGTATATGTGTCTTCTAGTGTCCATTCAGTCCCGCTAGTGTAAGATTTATGAGAGAGCTGGGAAGACTTCTCCATGGAGGGCACGCACCTATCCTTCAGATGCAGAACCAAAAAGGTCTACCCATACATCATATATTTAGTAAGTAGGTTATATTTTTTTTTTCGCACAAATATGAGAATCTATGATAAACAAAAAAAAATCAACCACCATAATCTTCCCTCCTGTCATGCAAAAGAAACGTGTGCGAGGTAAAAGTTTTGCTGACGCGGTTGTATTGTTTACTAACTTACGTTGTTATAGCTAGTATAATTTTTTAAGTATTATTTCCCTGGTGCCAGTGGGGATCTCCTTTTTTTTTCTCTTCTTCGCTTAAACCACAGTACATTGCTTTCGTGCCTGTTTTTATTGTTTCGTCTAATCTTTGTGAACAAAACGAGAAAGACAGGCATAACAGTACAACACTTTTTTTTACTTGGTTCAGCCCATCATAAAGCAGTGAAAACTATCTAGTGGAATTAGTGAAGCACACACCCCAACCCCAAACGAAAAACAACCCATGGCGCTCTGCTGTATGTCAATTGAGAGGTGCATCTTTTTGTCAGTACCTTTCACTTTTCGTGTTTTATTTTTAAACTCGAAGGCAAAGTTGTAATGTCCCCTAGTTTTAAAAGTTACGGCTTTAAATAACGAAATATAAGACTGGGCATTAGTTAAGGACGTAACAATGTAACGCATTGAGAAGTTCTCTCTCCGCGCAGCCCAAGCGTGCAAAACAACGGTAAATAGTTTGGGATCAGTAGCGTAGCAGAATCTTCCAGGGTGTAAAATTGTGTGCTGCAGGCTGCTTAAAGTGTCAAAAGCTCCTGAATTTTTGCTCAGGGTTGACTAGCGTAGAAGTTATACTCATACATCCTTCAAATAATAATAATAATAATATTAATTATAATAATCTTTATTATTCGTTTGGCAAATTTGTCTTAAATTCTGTGCATTACACCATACAAAGCATGATATATATGAATTTATAAAAATGATAATTAATTAGTTATGAATAGTAATTACATATCAAAACTTGTCAACTAGGAAGTAAAGTAGACATACTAACCACTAATGCAATTCTTCAAGGATGTGTTATAATACATATTGGCTGAACAATCACACTTGTCATTAACACAGACTAAACCATTGGAACATAAGTTTGTGTTGCTGCAGGTGTCTCCAAAAACTCGTTCTAAACAAATTTTTAATAAAATACAAATGAGAAACACCATCAAGTCTAAAGAAATAGTTTATATTTTGTGTATAGAAAAAAAAAACAACATTACAGTGACACATTATGATACTATAGAATAAAAGACCTGTTCCGGCAGAGCTGTTATGTAGAGGCCACATAGAAAGTCTCAATGAGGCCTTGACACTAGTGTAATTTTTTGTAATTATTTTATTACATATTTACTTGATATGACGCTGCTAGGTCTAGGGCCTAGGAGTTCTAGCAATCCATTTTTTTTATTTGGAAAACTAACACAGAGATGTCTTAAAATCATATAATGGAGAATTACTTTAATTTACATATTAAATGAATAAAAAGTTAAAATGGGATGAATGACAATAACATTGACAAACATGACTACAGATTTATACTGTTAAGAGAAATAAGTTAAGCGGGTTTCGTCATATTGTGTGAGAAACGACTGGCTGTCAAAAGTTATTCTTCAAGGTACAGTAGAAAAAGCACAAAGAAAGTGTCATCCATAGAAAAGCTGGCTGGACAATCAAAAAGTATAGACAAAACTCTATCTCACAGACCGCATAAACAGTTTAAATGTCTTTAAATATAACGTAAAAATATACATAACATGTATGCATCATATATCTGCAATATATGTTGGTCCTAGAGGTCTACATGAAAATATATTGTGTTTTTTTTCCATCACATAATTATCCATTCATTAGAGGTTACATAGATATCGAAAATGAATAACAAAATTATTTTGACATAGTTGATATATGTATGCAGCCGAACTTTCATGGCTCACATAGGTCTCACCAGCCACATGAGGAGGCATAAAACCCCAGTGCAAAACCCTCAGCCCCCTGGATGACAAAGTGGTAAACATCGAATCACGATGGACGAACTATATATATTTATATATGCATAATTGAATAATTTTAAATAAAATCTAAAAAAAAATATTTCTTTCTGATTTAAAAGAGTACAGCTACATGTAAGCACTATCCCAAACCAAACTCACCAACCACTAACCAGATCCACTCCTGTTAAATCTGCTAATACAAATAAATCACCATCATTAAATAAACCTACTAAAGAAGAAATACCAAAATACCTTAAAACCTTAATAATGAATTTTCAAAGCATTAGGAATAAAACAGTAGACTTAAAATTTTATTAGAACATGAGAAACCAGACATAATTGCAGGAACAGAAACTTGGCTATATCCTGAAATTTATAATGCAGAAATTTTCAATAGTAATTATGAAATTTTTAGAAAAGATAGGGCTGATAATCATGGAGTTCTTTTAGCAATAAAAACACTCTTATAGCAGAAGAAATTACCTAACCTAACTCAAAAAATATAGAATCAACATTTTGTAAAATTAATACCACCTCAACATCCCTAATAATAGGCAGTATTTACAGACCACCAAATTCTAGTTTAGAATACATGCAAGAACTATGTAATCAGTAACTACCCTTAAAGAAAAAAATTAAAAAAGGCAGTTTTTTGGACAATCGGTGATTTCAACCTATCCGATATAAATTGGAAAACACTAACCATAGATAAACAACAAAACCTCAAGGACATAAATGAGCTTTTCATAGAAACTTTATACAACCGAAGCTTAGATCAACTCATTAAAAAGCCAACTAGATTAAACAACACATTAGATATCTTCTTAACCAACAGACCTGGATTAAAAGTATATTATGATATTATCCCTGGTCTATCAGACCATGATATCATTAAAAATAAATAAACCGTCAGATAAAAGCAGTAGCCAATACAAAACCCAAAAGAAGAATCTTACTCTGCAATAAATGCAACCTAACACCAAGCTGCGTTTATCTTTAAACAAACATTCTTATCAGAAGAAGACATTTAACCAACCAGTTGATAACCTATGGAAGTTCATTAAAAACTATCTTAAAAACATTATAGAAAATCATATACCAAATAATACACATTGAACACAATAAATAAATGCTGTTTTAGTTATAAATTAAAGAAGCTTTGTAAACAGAAGAAAAGCCTATATAGAAAATTTAATTAAAGAAACTAAGGCAGAAAGAGTTTACAAAAAGTATATAAAATTAAACACCTGACCCAAAAAGTAAGCAGACATCTGCAGAGTGAATACATAAACAATGTAATATATAAGATAACAACAAAAACATATGGTTATACATTAAGTCTAAGAAAATGGAAACTACAGGCATAGTGGTACGTGTGTAGTCAATAATTCTACAAGACTACCCTGCATTTTTTTCATTGCGAGTTATACAATAGTGTTTTTTTAATGTAGAGTGGTCAGAAGAGAAAATAACACACTGGCAGAGTTAGTCAAGCATGTACGTAGATCTATCTTTACACTAAAATATAGTGTGAAATGACGCCTCACTTTCAATGGAAGTTGATAACCGTCTGGCAAGGGCTATAAGCGCTTTTGGACGCCTTCAGGCGAGAGTCTGGAAGAACAAATCGCTCTGCCTGCCTACAAAAATCAATGTCTCCCAGGCGGTGGTTCTCTCAACCCTTCTATATGGCTCTGAGACATGGACACTATATAAAAAACAACTAAGACTTCTTGAGCGCTTTCACCAAAGATGCTTGCGCTCCATCATGAACATACAATGGCAGGACAGCACTACAAACAGCGATGTCCTTGTGAACGCCGGTATGAACAGTATAGAGGAACTTCTTATGGTCCGACAACTACCCTGGGCAGTGCACGTATCCCGTATAGGAAACGAACGTATGCCAAAGGCATTCTTTTTTTGGTGAGCTAAAAGGTGGCCGACGTAACAGAGGCGCCCCACGGAAACGCTTCAAAGACCAGATTAGGCGTCAACTTTCCTTGGCTGACATAGAAGAGAGCACCTGGCTGCATGCGGTGTCGGAACGAGACAGCTAGAGGTCACTCACGAAGGCCGCGGGATACACATTTGAGACCAAAAGAAAATCTGCTGCCGAGGACAAATGCAGACGACGAAAAGAAAATCTAAATTGACCACCTGCGGACAATGGTTATGCTTGCCCTGAATGTGGCAAAATATGTAGGTCACAGCTGGGGCTGCGCAGCTACGGAAAATACTGTATTTTAGCAACCTGGCCAAATAGACGTAAACATGCAGGCCTAGTCTAATGTAATGTAGTGTGTAGTCCATAATGACAAGACCGCCCCGCGTTTTATTTTCCTTGCGCGTTTAACGTTTATGTTAGTTGTACGGTGAGAGGTCAGACAAGAAAGTAACACTTTGGCATGGTTAGTCAAGCATGTACATTACACTAAAACACAGTCATAAAACTCCAACAATTCGTTTCTATTTCTTTGGCTATTAAAATACTAATGAGATTTTAAATGTATCGGTACAAGATTTTATGTTATATAAAAAGTTAATATGTTTGTGAAAGTACCATTCATTTTAAAGGTTTTAATATAAGGCTAAAATACAAGCACACATATTTATTTAGATATTTTATTTTCAAATTTCATTGTGCATTAACATATATGTAAGAAACATCATCCTAATTACTTATTTTATTATGGATAAAAATTTCTACAATGTAAAGAATAATATCGAACTGTATGTATACTGTCGTATGATTATAGCTAGGACTAGATCAACCCCCACCCCCTCAAAAAAAAGTTATAAAAAAAGATTATATAGTTTAATTTTTTTTTTGTTTTGTTTAACTATAATTTAAAATTCATAATAAATTAACAGTTTAACTACTTTATTTTAGTTGAAGCCTAGTTTTAGTTTAGCTTTAAAAATTTAGTTTAGTTCAAATCACTAAGTAACATCTATCTATTAGAATTTTAAAAATGTTTTTGGAAATTTTATTTAACTTATCGTCTTATCTTATCTTATATGATACAGACTTTAGGAAATATAGATTATGTGAAGCAAAACTAATAGGACTGATTGATGATTTTTCAAAGGTTTAGAAAATAGTGAGCAAATAGATGCCATCTTACTAAATTTTTCCAAGGCTTTTGACAAAGTTCACCACCATAGTTTGCTTAAAAAATTAAAATATTTCGGCATTGATGGTCCATAGCATCAGTGGATTGACGAATTTTGATAGGGAGAGAACAAACTGTAATAATAAATGGCTCTAAATCAACACCAATAACAGTAAACTCAGGTGTACCTCTCTTCAAATGCAGACTGACGAAATAGTTGTTAGCTTCATTTTTTTAAAAATAATCAAAGTCGTTGATATTATACGACCAGAAAGCAGGGATCTGCGTTTTAACTACTACCACATGATGTAAAGTTGTACAAATTTTTATTGAACTTTTTAGTTTGCAACTAAAAAAAATAATAACTACGATTTTAATTACATTTTTTTTCTAGTTAAACGTTGGTATTAATAATTATTTTTTTAGTTAAACTTAAAGTTTCTAACGTTTTAGTTAACTTTTGCCCATCACTAACGTTATTCTAAATATTTACCGTTCTTGCAAATTTTATACTTTGGGTCATACTTTTCACTATTCAAGCAGTCACATTTCCTTGAATTATTACAGACAAATCCCAGTGGGCACTGGTCTGAGCTGTTACAATAGTCTCCATATTGTCCTAAAAATTGTTAGGAAAAAAAATGAAATTTTATTAAGTTAGTTTTTAATCTACGGACCCGAGAGGTCTACCTATACCTAATATATTTAGTAAGAAGGTTTCAATATTTTTTCTGAAAAATATTTATATTTTGCAATTTTAGGAGATTTCTAGTCATTATGGTTGTGAAGAAACAAGTCCCTTTAAGTTTAAAGTTTTCAACAAAACATATATACAAGGTTAACATTATATACAGAACAACTCCACTAGATGACTTCCTTCTTCTTAATTACAACACACTCGAGACTTCCTGCAAGGCCTTTAGCTCCCAGGTACCCAACATTTGACCGTGTGTCACGGTCGACCACACATAGTGACCGTGTCACAAGAATGGTGTACTGCAATAATTTACACCTAAAATTAGCGCGAAACCTATGCAAGAGCGTTGCCCACTGTGGTCGCATAGGTTGTAGTGGCCCTAAGGCCGTCTTTGTGTATGTTGTATTTTAAAGGCATTAAACTCATTAAAAGTGAAGTGTCACTTAAAGAGGCTGTGATCTATAAATAGACATCTCTTAATCTGAATATGTTAAATGAATTAGAAGAAAATAATACACACGTCTCTCTTAAAATAAAAATACATGACAATTGGGATTATTGAACAAAGATTATTATTATGTAATCCATGAATATTGATCGTGCTTCATATATACAACAATATTAAAATTATTAATTTTATGCGAATGCGAATAGCCTCATGAATACCTTAACAACGAGATTTACATTAGTGCTTCCCATAGGCAAAGACTAACAAGACATTAGTATTTCAAAATTACTTTTAAGTTTCAATAATTAGTACAAAGTGTTTTTAAAAAAAAGTACTCACCGTGAATGTAATAATATGCCACAAAACCTACTCCCCAAGATTCATAGTTATCGTTCTGATAATAAATTAACAGGTTTGGAGTAGTAGATGTAATGGTCAATGTAGAGTTTCCGTTACACAAAGTTGCAATAAGGGGATCCCTAGTATGAATTCCGTCATAAATGTTCAGAAAATCACCAGGGCAATCAATAACTCTGCTTTTAAACCTTTGTAAGAGGAAATACACAAAAACTTTTTTTTTAAAATTTGAATTCAAAAATAAAGGTAACATATACACATCAATTTATATGTGCTGGTCTCCTTTTGTCAGATGATTATAGTTCATCTCTTAGAGTGACTTAGACCGTAACGAGATTAAAGGCTAGGTATTGTTTATGGTCGCTTACGCATTGGTTCTACCCTTTTATGCAGCAAATGTGACCAATATAATGGCTAATATCCGATACAGTTTGGGAGCAGCAGCGTGACATGTTCTGCCAGATTTTGGCACTTTGTACCGTAAGCTGCCTAATGGTAACCAGCTGGGGAGCTCCTAATTTTTCTAAGGGTTGTCTCTCGTAGCGTTTCCCATGTGTACATCCACAAGGCAGCGTCGGATCGGATTCCCTAACCCTAATGCCAACGAAAAGTTGCAAGTTGAGGTTCCAGTTGTTCGCTTTTGCCCCTTCTCCTGTCAGTGATAACTGTTCCGCCATATTATATATAAAGTTTAATGTTTGGCGTTTTTTTTTGACACATGAAAATACAAAATATAGTTTATTGATTTCATTATTTACTAAAATTAACCATCAAATTTGTATTTCAACAACATTTTTACATAAATTCGTTCGTTATATCTGCGAATTTAGATCTCCTGAGGCACAGAGTTTGCCACATCTAACGCAAACAAAACCATTATATGCTGATGGTTGATTTAGATAGTGTGAGTCTGTCCTTGGCAGTTCATTTTCTTTTGTGTAGCCCGCGGCTTTTATTAAATAATCTCCAGGTATCTCGTTCTGAAGCCGCCTGCAGTCAGACACCTTCTCTATGTCAGTTAAAGCATGTTGGTGCCTAAGCTGGTCTTTAAAGCAGTTTTTCATTTGACGTTATTCCGAAAATGTTCATCATCTCATCTCCTATCTTTGTCTGTGGTTCCTTCTCAGGAATAGACAACCAACCAGCTTCCTCTAGGCGTCTTAATTCTTGGCGAGTCTATCAACTGTCCCCATGTCTTGCCCATCTGTTTTCTTATCGTGGCGCCATGTGTTTATGGGCCGTCCCCTCTTTCTCTTTCTTTGGTGTTTTAGGTTAGGGTTTGCCTTGTTATGTTGGGTGCAAACTTGAGAAGGGTATGACCTATCCATGTCCAGCATCTCTGGAGGATATCTTCTTAAATGGGTTACTAAATTGTTCTACGCCACAGTTCTTCATTCGAGATATTGTCTAACCAGTAGATCATACGAATCTTCCTCAGGCAGATATTAATGAATACCTGATTTTTTTTTTATGGTAGTGATGGTGTTTCTCCATGTCTCTGCTCCATAAAATAGTAAACATCGGTGTTGAAGAGCCTGCTCTCTCCACGCAGGTGATGTATACAAAGCTGCCTGGTCGTGCGGTTTGCGCGCTGGACTGTCGTTTGGATTTATCGATGGTCCCGGGTTCAAACCCTGCCCGCTCCCATCCCCCGTCGTCCTGCGGGAGATTTGGACTAGGAAGTAAACTATCTTCAACTCTGAAGGAACATCCAAAATTTGTAAAACATCAAACAAGAACGGCATGTGCCGATACAACTTGAGACCAGCGGCAACGCAGTCTCTGTGAGGGTGTAGCAGTGAGTGCTGCAAACTGCCTATGGGACTCCGGCTCCTGATTTTTTCATCAAGGTTGACTCAGGAAGCCTTTCCCGTGATATTGCATAGCTGTAAAGCAGCAGAGGCTTGAATGAAGAGTTTTTATTCTCTTTGGTGGGTAGCCAGCATTGCTTAACGAGCCCCTCCTGCCAGAAGCTTACATACATGCATACATACATACATATATTTACGTCCAGATGAGAATTTTAATCATATACCGAAACAGACTCACAGAAAAAGTAGATTGTGTGAAATTTAACCTTCCTTCAACGAATAATAATATTTTAGTAATAACCTCGTTTATATATGTATATATATATATATATATATATATATATATATATATATATATATATATAGTACCAATCTAATCCTTTCTCTTCTTCTTTAAACACACATTCGCACCATTCCATATTCACAATATTATTCGTACGTCACACATACAAGTATTGCTCGGATTAGATTATGCCTATAGTAGTAAGTGTAGGATTTCTGAGGACTATAATACGCCTAAATGGTTCAATGGTACTTTCTGTTTGGAGCTACAGCCCAACGACCGAATATCAACAATGAATATTTTTAAAGAACGAGCATCGAAGAAATAACTCGTTTGCTCCGATGCATATTTTAATTTTTGGTTGGCAACGCAAACTTTTAAGTTACTGCTTTGGCCTCTAGTCTAATTGTACAACATTAATGAATGTATTATAAAATTCTAGCTTATTACTGCTAATATAGAAGCTCCTCACCTTAAAGTCACTAACTGTCCGCTCTTGCCAGTAATAAGCCAAGTATATCTGCGGTCAGTAGGATTTAACCTCGGATAGCCAGGGCTAACAATGTAGCCAGAAGGACTGGTTAAAACTGAGTTAAAGTCTTTATAGAGAAAAAAAAAAGTTAGAAATGGTGTGTCTTTATACTTAATAATCATATTAATCAAATAGCCATAAAATTCATAATACTATTGGTCATAACACTTATAAGCTCAAAATACCAACGTGCATACTACAGTTTTAAAAACGACGTTATAAGTGGAGGTTGCAATGAAAAGTTAGATTTCATTTAATGATTTAATTGCTAAAAAAAATAAGTGCAAGTGTCAGTTTGTTTTTTGTGATCGAACTATTGTATAATCACTGTGATCAGGGCCGGTCCTAGCAATTGCGGGGCCCTATGCGAAACTGATTACGCGGGGCCTAGTCTGTGTGGGAATAAGGATATTAAATGAAAATTACGATTTTGTATAAGAAAAAAAATTCGAATTTACTAAGTAAAAAATAGCGATCTGTACTTAACGAACCTTGTAACCAATGGCATATTTATATGCCAGTGACTATAAAAGTAAAAAAAGTATTGGGACTTCCGGTTAAGGTATAAATTCGCCCGATTATTACATGAAAACTGACAATGCCTTTTTTCCTTTTATCACGCGTAGTATTGGCGTTTTTCACAATTTATGACACCCACAAATGACAATTTTGTCTATTTTTTCTAGAGATTTTAAAGAGTTTTTTGGAGATTTTAATAAATTCAGGAGATTTCCAGGAGTTTTTTCGTATATATTTTGCAATTTAATAATTACACCCTGAATTAGCGCGGGGCCTATGAAAGCGCGGGGCCCACTGCGACCGCATAGGCTGCAGTGGCCTAAGACCGGCCCTGACTGTGATGATACAATGCTACAATCTTGACCTCAAAGTTATCAGAATGTTTAAAATCTGTAAATCTTTCTTTTGAATAATGTTCTCGAATAGGTCTTCAAGTGCTTTGTGATGGTTGCCAATTATTTTACAATCAACATTACAGATTCATATTTGCATATTTAATAAGCAGATTTCCAAGCCAGAGAATTTCATTCTTTAAAGATTAATTGCGCTAGCAGTAAAAAAAAACGCATTTTCCTACTTGTTCTGTGTGCCTTTTTACTTCTATATAATCTGTCTTTGCTGCAAAATTAAATGTTTATAGCTTTACATATGTAATTAAATGTACGAAGAATTAACTTTATTCTCTTCAAATATTGAATCATTGCCATTATATATTACCTTGTTCTGAAAGAGATCAAATTTTTACAATTCTTAACATTTTTTTAAATTTAAATACTTAATGAAAATGAATGTAAATTCAAATTAAGTATAAAAATAATAATACTTATAGATAGATAGATAGATAGATAGATAGATAGATAGATAGATAGATAGATAGATAGATAGATAGATAGATAGATAGATAGATAGATAGATAGCTAGATAGATAGATAGATAGATTAGATTAAATAAGATTAAGATTAAGATTAAGATTAAGATTAAGATTTAGATTTAGATTTAGATTAGATGGATGGATAGATGGATGGATGGATGGATGGATGGATGGATGGATGGATGGATGGATGGATGGATGGATGGATGGATAGATAGATAGATAGATAGATAGATAGATAGATAGATAGATAGATAGATAGATAGATAGATAGATAGATTAGATTAAATAAGATTAAGATTAAGATTAAGATTAAGATTTAGATTTAGATTAGATGGATGGATAGATGGATGGATGGATGGATGGATGGATGGATGGATGGATGGATAGATAGATAGATAGATAGATAGATAGATAGATAGATAGATAGATAGATAGATAGATAGATAGACTGGTAGATAGAAAGATAGATAGATAGACTGATAGATAGATAGATAGATAGATAGATAGATAGATAGATAGATAGATAGATAGATAGATAGATAGATAGAAAGATAGATAGATAGACTGATAGATAGATAGATAGATAGATAGATCGATAGACTGATAGATAGATAGATAGATAGACTGATAGATAGATAGATAGATAGATAGACTGATAGATAGATAGATAGACTGATAGATAGATAGATAGACTGATAGATAGATAGATAACTAGACTGATAGATAGATAGATAGATAGATAGATAGATAGATAGATAGATAGATAGATAGGAGAATGGATAAATGGATGGATATATAACACCTTTACCATATATATAATACGAAGCTCTAAATCCTTTGTATCCTGAGAATGTCGTGCTATAGTAGACTCTCAACCAACTAGATTCTGTCGACATTGTTCTGATGAAATTACTTTTCAGCGAGTCATACTGAATAAGTAACTGTGCTCTTGAGGACAGTACATTCACCCAATTGATGTCACTTTTAGCAGGGTCCATATCTATGTAGTCAATGCTGGAAAAAATGCAAAAGAACATTTTCAATAGCTATTTCATGAACTGTTAAATTACATTAGTAGACTTTTAATAGACTCAACTGCGACTACATTTCTTATATGAAGCAGATAAGCCGTTTAGAAATAAATATTCTGTATCTGCCGTTTAAATATTCTTTATTAAAAAAGATTTTTTCTTTATAATTTTATTTCAATGTCATAAATGATTAGAAAATGACCGTTATCGTTACGAATGAGGCACTAACCGTTCCTAAGTGAAATATTCGCGAACCTGTGTCAACGTTACTAGACCACTTTTAATTGTACCCTACTTAGACCGCATTTATAGAGAGCGAATTATGCTCTTTTATGTCCTAATGAACCTTTAGGACATGTACTACATGTAATGAAAGATTTGAATCAATTCAATATTTCCCAAAATTTTGACAAGGTCTATACATCGAGAGCATAGCTCATTTGTTTTCGAAGAAATCATGTCTTTTTATGTTGGTAATGTTTTGAATCATCTTAAAATATTGGTTACATTATACTAGAAATTTTACATGTAATGTTAGCTACGATATTTTAAAATGGTAAAAATGTATTTTTAAATGCGAAAGCTAAATTATTCTATAAAGCCAATACTTGAAATATTAATAGACTTTATTTACATGAGGGTTAGATATGATCCACTCCAACTAGAGATTTCCCAAAAACATTTTGTTCCAGGAGGATTAACAGCATCGGCACTGACTATAAGGCCAGTAACCATGTTAGAAGATGCTGTATATTGCAAAGTATTGTTGCAATCTAGAAAAAAAGAATTTAAAAAATAAAAATATATCAATATATTAATCATATCTTATATCTTATGTTATATGATAAAGACGTTACTTCAAAAAAAGAAGATAATTACGTCCTACGCGTCATACTTTTAGTCAAGCATGTAAACCAATGACCTAAATTCTTCCAGGTCACTGGTTTTCCTGTTTAGCTCAGGCAACCCATTCCATGCTCTAATAGCACTAGGGAAGAAGAAGTATTTGTACACATTTTTCCTTGCATATGGTACAAGCAGCGCGTCTTTATCTTTGTGTCTTTCTGAGTATTTTATTAAATTTGGTTTTTGTAGTTTAAGATTATGCTTCAGTGTTTAATGTATATTTGCTACTTTACTTTTAAGTCTTTTATCCTGAAGGCTTTCTAAATTTAGTGATTTTACTAAAGGTGTTACTCTAGTCAAATGGGAATATTGGTTTGTTATGAATCTCACATCTCTATTTTTGTGTCCCATAACGTGTACTACTATATCTCCTATGTTGTCTACTTGTTTCAAATTAAGTAATTGGTCTTTACCTACTGGGGCTAAGAATGCTGATGCAAAGTATTTATTAAGGATGTTAGCTTTAGCTTCATTAGAATTATGTGTTAAGTTATTTTATTCTTCTAATGACACTATGTCTGTTGTTTCCATTTTCTCAGACTTGATGTAGGGCCATAGGTTTTGTTGTTTCTTTAAATATTATATTGTTTATGTATTCACTCTGTGGCTGTCTAATTACTTTTTAGGTTAGTTGTTTAATTATATATACTTTTTTAAAACTCTTTCTACCTTATTTTCTTTAAATTTTCTGTATAGGTTTTCCTTCTGTTTACAAAGCTAATTTAATATATTATTAAACCAGAATTTATTTATTTTGTTTGATGTGTTTACAAAGCTTCTTTAATCTCTCTATCTCTCTCTATCTACCTCTCTATTTCTCTCTCTCTCTCTCTCTCTCTCTCTATCTAATCTATCTATCTATCTATCTATCTATCTATCTATCTATCTATCTATCTATCTATCTATCTATCTATCTATCTATCTATCTAATCTATCTAATCTATCTATCTATCTATCTATCTATCTATCTATCTATCTATCTATCTATCTAATCTATCTATCTATCTATCTATCTATCTATCTATCTATCTATCTATCTATCTATCTATCTATCTATCTATCTATCTATCTATCTATCTATCTATCTATCTATCTTTCTATCTATCTATCTATCTATCTATCTATCTATCTATCTATCTATTTATTTATCTATCTTATTATCTTACTATCTTACTATCTATCTATCTATCTATCTATCTATCTATCTATCTTACTATCTTACTATCTATCTATCTATCTATCTATCTATCTATCTATCTATCTATCTATCTATCTATCTATCTAATCTATCTATCTATCTATCTATCTATCTATCTATCTATCTATCTATCTATCTATCTATCTATCTATCTATCTATCTATCTATCTATCTATCTATCTATCTATCTATCTATCTATCTATCTATCTATCTATCTATCTATCTATCTATCTATCTATCTGTCTGTCTGTCTATCTATCTATCTTACTATCTTACTATCTATCTATCTATCTATCTATCTATCTATCTATCTATCTATCTTTCTATCTATCAGTCTATCTATGTATCTATATATCTATATATCTATCTATATTTTATACGGTGACCAAAATGGAAGTCTACAAGGCATGCGTTATGAGTACACTGCTGTATGGCAGTGAATTATGAACCACCTACGCAAAGCAAGAGAGAAAACTGAACTCATTCCATTTGCGATGTCTCCGTTGGATCTTGAAAGTCACATGGAAAGAAAAAGTGTGCAATACTGAGATCCTTGCGCGATCAGGAATTCCCAGCATCTTTACAGCCCTCAGACAACGCCGTTTGCGCTGGTCTGGACGTGTTCGCCGTGTTGACCTCAAATCAGTGAACATCAATACTGACAATAGCTCTAGACCGCAACAAGACATAGCTCTAGACCGCAACAAATGGAGAGAGACAGTGACCAAGAAAGCTACGGACAGTGAAAGTACATGGGTCTCAGCTCAGGAAGAAAAACGTACAATCCGAAAAACGGCCAACTCCTCTACCACCAAAGCAAAAGCCACCTTAACCTGCGCTATTTGTGGACGGTAGTGTCTCTCCAAAATAGGGCTCCACAGCCACATGAGGAAGTGTGCTCTGAGATGAACCATAGTCGTTCTACGACTGAAGGAGGCCAATGGTATATATATGGCTGGCTGTCAATGGTCTTTTTTTTTTTGCTTCTTGTGAGTATGGAGATTTAAATTATGGCTTTTTTTTACATAGCACTATTATGACCTATTGAATGACTCATGAACCAATATGAGCAGTTAACATTACCTAGTAGCGGGTATAGCTAAAGGTAGTCTATGAGATGCATAGTTAATAACAGTCCGCTTGAGACTTTATTGTTAATGACGAGCTCCAATGATACTTATATCTAGATTTAGGTATTTTAGGTCAACAGATCAGTGTTAAGGTATGCTGGCACGTTTGTCCTGAGGTACATTGGTCCCTACTTGTACTGCCTAGGGTATTAGGTATAACCTCCAGGTATACAATTAAACTAATGTTTGCAACACAAGACTTAACAAAGTCGAAGGGAAACATATATACACAGTTTATTTACATGAGTAAATTAAATGTGTAAATAAATGGCAATCAACTCACAGGCCTTCTCAACACAAAATAAACAAAAGATACACTCAAAAATAGTATGACACACCGCCCTATCATATATATATACACTATCGTCACATTCTGGGAAACACACATCAGTGTAAAAAAATGAAGGTCACAGGTCTCAGGTCAACACATGACCACTTTTGGCCACTCTGGGGTTACAGGCTTCAGGCTGACATAGCCACTTTTAGCCCAAAAACAACAACAACAACAACAAAAGGGTCATGATACTTAAAGCGTCAGGGAACTCTATGATCCTACAAGCTTCATAGAATCCCACCTATAGACCTCCGTTCGGTAAAGCCTATCTGATGATTCAATACAGGTTGAATCCCTCAGAGACAAGGCTATAAAAATATATCACGTATGGGAGTACCCCAGGATGCAGAACATCAGGGTAAAACATACTGCCTGGAAATCATTTGAGGCTATATCTACTGATTAATACATTATATAAAATACAATAATGACCAAAGATATACTTAGCCCAAAGATCTCCAGAGCAAAAAACACCTCTCCCGACTACCCCAAGACACACGACAAATAACAGAGAAAATACAATTCGCAACATAGGTCCAGTGGTCAAGCTGGTAACTCTGGAGCAAGTGGCAGCTAAGCACAGTTTGCAAGGCCTTATATAACTTCATAAGGGGAATCACTCATAACTTTACAATAACTCAAAAAAACGGTTATTTCCCCATTACGTCACAGCCACTTTCATGCTTATAACATTCTCAGAGTGCTATGGTCTAATCTCATTCATGGACCAGTTGGGACTGTGGGAGGGGGTATCTGGGAGAAGATTTTTTGTCCTGCATTTAGGCGCTCAGTAAACAAAACTCACCAAAACACAAATCACCAAACTTTTTAGAACCAAAAAGGCTAATTGCAATGTTTCCGTCCGAAACAAATATGGAAATTACTTTCTTTAATAAATGAACAGCTTGAAGGATGGAAATAATATGTTCATATTTTCAAGAAGTGCTCAATAGACCTAAACCACGAAATCTACCAGATCTAAATGTAGGACCAACACTAGACATAAACATGGAAGAAATAACAAAAAAAGAAATAAGGAATGCACTCAAACAAATGAAGACAGGTAAAGCTGCTGGAATTGACAACATACCACCCGAAGTCCTAAAAGAAGGAGGAAATGAAATAGTTGACCAACTGCAATAACTTTGGCTAATAGAAACACCTCCCGGTTAGTGGAAAAAAGTACTTGCTAATAAAACTACGAAAGAATAGATAACTATCACAATGTCAGAAAAGGGGAGGCATCACTTTGTTGTCAGTAAAAAGCAAAATTTTTAGAAGAATCCTGTTAAATAGATAATCTATCTTGATCCTAAATTAAATAATAACAATAATTAAAAACCTTTATAATGGTTAAACTGCCAAGTAGTCCACTAATGCAACATGTCAGAGGAATTTCCAATCACAACAGGAGTCAAACAAGGATGTCTTCTTTCACCACCCCTGTTCCTTCAAGTATTTGATTTGGACACAAAAGAAGCCAATTCTAATTCAGGGAAAGGAATGCAATGGACTCTCACACAAAAGCTGGAAGATCTAAAGTTCGCTAATGAAATAGACTTATTATGACACAGACTACAGGATATGAAAAAGAAGTTAAAGCTTTAAGTAATTAGGAAAAAGAATAGGCCTCAAAATAAACTACCCAAAAAAAGTACTTAACAAACAAATTGGAGACATAGAACTAGATTCTCAGACCATAGACAGAGTAAATAATTTTATATACCTTGGGAGTGTAGTCAGTGTATCCGGTGGAACAGATGAAGGCATTAAACGCCGTATAAATCTAGCTCGTCAGACATTTACACAGCTAAAACCAGCCTGGAAATCTCGTCACATCTCAAACAAGACTAAACTAAGAATCTTTAACTCTAATGTCAAGGCTGTCCTACTGTATGGTTCTGAAACATGGAGAACAACTGAAGCGACAACAAAAAAAAAAAAGGACAGACCTTCATCGACAGATGTCTGAGAAATATCCTAAAAATACACTGGTACGACAAAGTAGAAAACACCAAACTGTAGGAGATGAGTGGACAGAAAAATATAGAAGTGCAGATCTTAGAGCGGAAGTGGAGATGGATTGGTTACACCCTGAGAAAAGATACCAACAACAGAGCTAGACAGGCCTTAGAGAGGAACCCCCAAGGAACAAGACTCAGAGGAAGACCAACAATAACATGGCGACGCAGTATACAAGAGGAAGCCGAGAGGACCGGAAAGAGCTGGGAAGCCATAAAACTAGCTAGAGACGGTGGAGAGTAGCGTGTTTTTACGGTTGCACTATTTTCCATGAGTAACTCAGGGGAAAGATGATGATAATGAAACACAGATCTGCTGGAGTCAGGTGCCGAACCTCGAGCCTCCTTCAGAGGTAGCCAAGCCAAGTTCAAGGGCACTTAGCCTCTCGACCACGCTTCCCACAATTTGCAGATGTGTTTCTAGGCTTTATATTATGGCCGAAAAATCCCCTTTTTTAAAATTGTAATAAACGAGCCACATTTTAACGATCAAACTAACATACGTTTTAGCCCGTAAATAAGTGTATCTGCTACACTAACTATATTTTATCATATGTGAGAAAATAATATAAAAAGCATAGAAAGACCAGCAGCAATGTATGCAAGTGATACCCGGACACTGACAAAGACAACCGAAAATATGCTTAATAATTGGAAACTAAAAATTGTTACAAATATCTAATAATAATAATAATTTTATTTATAAAGCGCTGTTAACAAACAAAATGTAGGCTCAAGGCGCTGTAACAACATTACAGACAAAAACACGAGAGCTAAACTGACAATTAATATAAAAAAAATCTATGGTGCTATATAAGATGAAACAGGGTGAAAGACACGCACTAACCATGAGATATATCAATTGTATCAAGATCCACCGATCGTGACTGAAATAAAAGGAACAGACTACGTTGGACAGGCCACCTTGAAAGAATGTCAGATAACAGAGGAGCGAAGATTTAAACAGGCAAATACCAAAAGGCAGGTGAGCCAAAGGCAGACCACGAATGTGATGGATTGATGATATGCAGGCAGATCTGCAACATGCTTGGGGTTAGGGAATGGAGACGAAGGGCCCAGAGAGAGCGAGATCTGAATAAAGGGATGTTTTAAAGCAGGCCAGAGCCATCCATAGGCTGTAACGCCACTGGGATGGATGGATGAAATCAAGATACAAATATATTTATATATGAATATTTGTTTCGTGTTACAAGGCATTTAGATTAAAATTTAGTTCTATATCAATAATCGTTATAGATTTTTGAAATGTGTCCTACTAGAGTTACATTGAAAATATTCTATAAACTTGAATACAAATTATGAGTAAATTATATTTTTGAAAGCTCTTCCTTTTTTTTTTACGAGCTAATGTGATTGGTTCACAGACAGACCACACTTAACTAATAAAGTAATATGCTTGGATGTTTAAAACAAGTTAAATAATAGAAACAGAGTCAAAAACAGATAAGACTATACCAATATGATAAATTTAGATGTATTAAAACTCCGAATATTGAGTAACTTACTTTTGATACAAGTTTGACTGCAATTATCGTAAAAGAAATTTTGCTGACAGGTACATGTTTTGTTGGTGCAAATGCCAGTGATGCAGTCAGTACTGACGTTACATTCTGACCCAAAGTCTTTCTTTGATGTGATCGACTTACATGCTGTTTGGGCAGCAGTATAGTTTTCCTTTAGAAGCAAAAAATTAACAATACACGTACATTGTTAATTAAACAGATCAAGATATTTAAAATATATCTCTAAATACTAGTTTCAGAGAAATGTTTGAGTCATAAGTTTTTGAGCTTTGACCAGCTTGTATCATGTTTACTAGATTTGTTTAAATCTCCCAAGGCAACGCATTTTACACGCCCACTTCTTCTAGGGCACATGGTACATGTTGTTATTTTATTGCTTAGTACGTTGGTTTCGTCTAGATCTAAAGCTTATAATTATAGACCTACCTCTAGACTCTAGATCTAGATAAATGTTGTAATTTATTTTCATTTCTCTAAGATTCTTTTTGTTTCATTTTGAAAATAATTTTCTGCTTCGTATAAATTTAAACGCAGGCCATTAGGAAGCATTTTATAGGTAGTGAAGTGCTTACATCCATTACCACTTCCGGCAATGACAACCTTCCGGAACTAATGGCATGTGTCTCAAATAGCGTCTGACAACCACTCCAACTCCTGGCCTTCACGTGTGGCTCAGAGTCCGGCGGAACTGTTCTCACTAACAGGGGCAAAGGTGAGTAACTGGCGCCTTAACCAGTAAGCTTGGGGCAGGAGAGGGCTCGTTAGCCATGGCTGGCTACCCACCTAGGAGAAGGAAAACTCTGAATTCAAACCTCTGTTGCCTTTCAGCTATACCCAATCATGGGAAAGGCTTTGGGAGTCAACCCTGGGGGAAAATCAGGAGCTGGCGACCCTAAGTCAGTTTGCAGCACCCAGTGCTACATTCTGGCTGAACCTGCGACGCCGCTGACCCCAAACTGTATCGGCACTGCCGTTCCTTTGGATACATCAGCTGCGTGGAGTGGGGGGAACTGATGTGTGGGCCACATCGTTCCAACCATAGCTAATGCCCAGGCATTCATCTCATTTCTATGAGATGATCCATAGTCGATTCGCGACTGAAGGAGGCTATAGAGATAAATTTAAATGACCACTGAGCAATGACAGCGATATCAATGTTTTTTTTTTAAATTTCAATTTAAATGATCTTTTTATACGTGTTTATGTTTTCATCCCTAACTAGTTGATTGTAATATTGTCTTGTAAACAATGTAATGGGTATAGCTCAAGACTGAAAATTCCGGTTGGCGTACATAGTGCTAGCAAAGACAGAGACATTTTTAGCTCAGGTTAAAATAGTTGAAGGAAGGGATCAAAGGGTCAAATGGGTACAAATCTTATAATACTAGCTGAAAAGAGTCTTGGACATCATTCCTCTTCTCTCAAAGCAGAATCTGGCACTCAATGGGCATCGCGAACAAGTTAAAGAAGAATTGCAAAGTGAAAATCTAGGTCATTTACTAAAGTTTGTGGAATTACTATCCAAGTACGACCCACTCTTAACAGAACATATTCTCTGAACAAAGCCATATCCAGACGAAATACGTACAAAGATAAAAAAAGTAACTTATTGCAGTATTGGGTGATAACGAGCCAAACTTTCTCAATTTATTTATACAGTGCTTTGGACTTCTAATGACTGGATCAATTATAGGAAATGTTAAAGTTACGTTGCCAATGATAATGACGGGGCACATATTCTTGAGTCTTTCGTGGACATCATCTCTATTCATTGTCTATGCCAACAATTCTCTGAGTTTGGCAAGAAGTCAAGCTGCTGAAGATTAAATACATTTTTTGGTACACTGGACTGTGACTGGACAGTTCAAACACCTTTTCAAAACTTCATCACCTTGCTAGGACATCCTGACCAAATAACCCGAAGAAGCCTAAAGCGCTTGGTTAAAACACACTGGAGCGCTGAGAAGCCATCAAGATGGTTATGGATTTGTTTTTAAAACATTATAAAAACTTTACAGACATTTACTAGATCTAGTACAGGTAAAAACTTTTACTAGATCTGAAGCACGTGGATTGTAAGTTAATGGAGTCTTCATTTTCTCACCTACCTTGGGTTTTTGGCCCCTAAAACAAAGAAAGCGTTAAGTCTACCTTTAAAAACAAAGATTGTCAATTCGATAACTCGAGCTTTTATAGAAAACATTAAAAACTACTAGTAGCTAGTGATGGGAACTAAACTAAATTTTAAAAGTTAAACTAAAACTAGTTTTCAACTAAAATAAAGTAGTTAAACTAAAAGTTTATCGTGAATTTTCAAAATATAGTTAAACTAAACTAAAAATAATTAATTAAACTATAACAAACTTTTCATAACTTTTTTTTTTTTTTTTTGGGGGGGGGGGTCGAGGTTGAACTAGAAATATTTATCCATAATAAAATCAGTAACAAGGAATATGTTTCTTACATAAACGTTAATGCACAATAAAATAAAAAAAAGATGTCTAAATAAATATGTGTGCTTGTATTTTTGCCTTCTATTAAAACCTTTAGAAAAGAATGGTACTTTTTATTTAAATTATATTTATTATATTATTAACGGAAAATTGTAATTACTTATACAGGTAAAGTTTAAAATCTCATTAAATAACATTCAATTAGAGTTTAAAATTTAGATCTAGTAACCAATAAAAAAGAAACGATACTGTAGGAGTTTTAAGAAACATTTTTACACCTGTATAACAATTTCATAGTGTAAAATACATGCTGGACTAACCATGCCGATGTGCTATTTTCTTGTCTGACTACTAAAAATACAAACTAACACTATTGCATAAACGTTAAACGCGCAAGGAAAAAAAAACATGGTGGTCTTGTCATTATGGACTGCACACTCAGTACACTATATAGACCTACACGTGTACGTCTATCTAGACAGGTTGTTTAAATCAGTCGGACACACCGTCTATTTACTTTCTGGGCTGGAAGGGTGTGTAACTATTTTAGTGTAAAGAACATGCTTGACTAGCCATGCCTCGTCTGACCACTCCACATTAAGCAAAAACACGTTTGCATAACGCGTAATGAAAAAAATGCAGGGTAGTCTTGTAGTATCATCGACTACACACGTACAGTACACTAGGCTTACATGTGTATGTCTAGATTACCAGGTTGTTAAAATCAGTTGGACACAGTCTATTTACTTTATGGTCAAGAGAGGGTGTGGATTAAGATTTCTTTTTCTAGGGTTGGTTATCCTTATTAATGCTTTAAGATATATATAGGCCTAACTGTCGATTCTTAGATCTCAATAATAAGTCTTAAGACTATAAAAAGGGTGTAGTTGATGTTCCTGCAGTTAAAAAAATATTGTTTGCCCCAAATGAATTGATCAAAACCACTAAATATAATATTGACCTAACTCACTAATCAGACTCCCACTATAAACAGAAATTAAACACCACCACGTGGCTCATAAAAAAATTCGGAACAATTTCATTCATAATATTGCATAGAAGCTTTTTAGCAAAAAACGTTTAACATTTTATTATACTGCTACTTTCAATTGCAAATGTTTACTCCAATAACTTCTACCAGCATCTTACTTTACCCTCGTCAAATGCAGAATGACTAAATAGTTGTTAACTGCATCATTTTTTTTTGATAATCAAAGTTATTGATATTACATGACCAGAAAACAGGGACGTGCGTTTCAACTCTAACCACATGTTGAAAAGTTGTACACATTTTAATTAAACTTTTTAGTTAGTAACAAAAAAAAATTAATTAAACTACGATTTTATCTAAACTTTTTTTTTCTAGTTAAACAATGGCCTTAACTAATTTTTTTAGTTAAACTAAAAGTTTCTAACTATTTAGTTTACTTTTGCCCATCACTACTAGTAGGGACAACATTGCCGAAGCCAGTATTACCTTCACCGAAAATATATGCTCAGATCTGCTTAGCAGAACCACAAGAAAAGGATGCAAAGCGAAAAAGGTGAAGATTCTGTATTAACACAAAAAGAACTACGGGTGGAAATTTAATCTTCCTTGACTGGGATAGTTCAAGCATTATCCTGATGTGGTAGCTAAATATGAATTTCTGGCGCCATCCCAATTATTGAATCTTTAGATCGAAATAAATCTCTATAATGCTCATTGACAAAAACGAATTTTTTCTGGAGTGTAAGAGGCTTCACTGTTTGTCGCAGTTTCTTTAGAAGTCTTTGAATTTCTGAATCAAGAACATGTTTGATATCTTGAGTTTTGCCTAAAAAAAAGAAGAAATCGGCTAGTTCATTCAGTTTTAAATTTTGTTTTTATTTAAATATGTTTGACAATTTCGGCACGTGTGGTTACAAACAAGCGATTTTTTTCAGACTTAAGTTGATCAAGAGTTAATTGCGATAAACAGTAAAAAAATATGCGACTCAAGAATTTTACTAACTATGAAAAACAAAATTTAATAAAATTATTGATAGATTTGCGTGCAAGAAATAAAGCAAGGTTTATTTGTAGTTTCTTTTTCTTAAATTTATTGTTAGTGACCCCAGAAAGGGGAATAGACGAGATTAGTTTTATTTTTTATGCTCAGATTGCCATACCAGGCAGTGATATTAAAACTTAAAATATTGCATATATAAGCGTGATAAATCATAGCCAAAGCCTTTCACTAACATTAAACGAGGACAGTTTTCTCAGTAATCGTAATCTTTGAAGTCCTTTTTTGCTGATATAATTAGTATTTGCAGTAAAATTTAGTTTATTGTCTAGGATAGTACCAAGCTATTTAAAAGTTTGCACTATTTCAATAGTCATTATACACTTGACAGTCTAAATAAGACTAAATATACCACAGATCTAGATTTATTTATAATTTACATGGGCGTAGCCAAGGGGGTTTGGGGTTCAAACCCCCTCACGAAATGAAATCCCCCTATAGGGGGGGGGAGACAGACTTAAGTGACTGAATCTTTGCTTGATTTCGTTTATTTTTAATACTAAACCATCAATTGCCCCAGCGCAGCCAAGTGGGTTTTGAGTTTGAAACCCCCTACCAGGGGGTTTTGTGTTTGAAACCCCCTACCAGGGGTTTTTGCAGTTAAATCCCCGCTCTTCTATAAAACAAAACAAAACAAAAACAGTAAACGACATTCCACAAATTTCAAGAGCACAGTTAAGGAAGATTTTGATTTTAAAACCCCATCCAAAATTTATGATATGAAAAAAAAAAGCAAATTATGCACTCAAAATGTTATGAGCGTAGCTAAGTAGGTTTTGACTCAGTTTTAGGTTTAAACTCCCCTCCAATGGGAGAGTCGACCCCTTAGTAAGATTGTGACGGAGCGTCGCATGAGGTTTGCGGAACATGTTCTCCGACAAAATGAATTGCACATAATAAGAGTTGCGATGACATCCTAGTACAATTTGGCGCCACACATTCATGGAGAGCAGGTGGGAAGAGGCTTTAGACATTACCAGTGACAGATTTTTTGGGAAACAGCTTGACGGCTAATGCGCCATACGGCGTGGGAGGGTCTAAGTCAGCAAGAATAGCACATTAGGTTTTTGAAATAAAACTTTTTAATAGCAAGAAAATGCACTGTAGATACCTTAGAATATTCATTTTGTTGGCATTTAATACCAGAAATAGTGCTTGGCTGCGGGGCTCCGCCCCGCGCTGTAGGACCTCCTAGCACTCCCACAGACCCCTTGCTATAAATGCAACAATTTTTCCACTAACTACAGGAAGATTATGTACAAACACACATACATATATACAACTCTTTTTGTTTCGTGAGGGGGGAGGGCGGGGGGGGGGGGTGGAGAAAAAAGAAAAAATCCCCCTACCCCCCTGTGGTGATTATGTTTGTATATAGGATTTTAAACAGCAGTTGATACAACCTGGGTTATAATATTCAAGGAATTCTATGTTTATTTATTATATTTACGATTTATTCATTGGTCCATTGGTTGGGACAGAGTGACAGCGCTTGAGTTTTATGTTTTTGTTGACAGGGGACAGGAGTTTTGTGATAGCATAGAAGGAGCCATTATAAGGCAGTTCTGATAGTTAATGTACAACAGCTTTGTTGGCGTTATCTACAGTTATGATTTATTCCTATTGCTTTATTAAATATTTTATATTTCTAATGCATCCCTGGTGTTTCTTGAAGTATTGCATACGTAATGTATCCATGTCAAAGTCATAGGCTAGGAGTTCACAACAATCACAACAATGGTGGAGCAGCAAGTGTGTCAACAAGGTGACAGGTGAACTATTTTATTCTTATAGCACTACTGACGTGTCAAACCTTTGACATAAACCAGGTGATTTGTTATCTATTACCTTCTGGCTAGCTGTAAGCTCTACTGACTTGAAATAAAGAGCTGGAAAATTAATTAACTCAGGGACTAAAACACTTGTTCTAAAGTATAAGAACAAACCTACGTCCTTAAAATGGCCGAAAAAGTATACGGTGACCTACTTAAACTTTACGAAACGGGAAAGAGTCTTGGCTACCAGAGAGAAGAATTGGACGAGTGGGTTGCTAAAATCATAAGACAGAATGAGGAGAGAGATACTAGAATGTAAGAAAGGAAAGAAAAGGCGAAAGTAGAAGAGGAAGTAAGGAAACAAAGGGCGAAAGTAGAAGAGGAAGAAAGGAAACAAAGGGCGAAAGTAGAAGAGAAAGTAAGGAAACAAAGGGCGAAAGTAGAAGAGGAAGAAAGGAAACAAAGGTTGAAAGTAGAATAGGAAGTAAGGAAACAAAGGGCGAAAGTAGAAGAGGAAGAAAGGAAACAAAGGGTGAAAGTAGAAGAGGAAGTAAGGAAACAAAGGAAGAAAGTAGAAGAGGAAGAAAGGAAACAAAGGGTGAACGTAGAAGAGGAAGTAAGGAAACAAAAGGTGAAAGTAGAAGAGGAAGAAAGGAAACAAAGGGTGAAAGTAGAAGAGGAAGTAAGGAAACAAAGGCTGAAAGTAGAAGAGGAAGAAAGGAAACAAAGGGTGAACGTAGAAGAGGAAGTAAGGAAACAAAGGGTGAAAGTAGAAGAGGAAGTAAGGAAACAAAGGCTGAAAGTAGAAGAGGAAGTAAGGAAACAAAGGGCGAAAGTAGAAGAGGAAGAAAGGAAACAAAGGGTGAACGTAGAAGAGGAAGTAAGGAAACAAAGGCTGAAAGTAGAAGAGGAAGAAAGGAAACAAAGGGTGAACGTAGAAGAGGAAGTAAGGAAACAAAAGGTGAAAGTAGAAGAGGAAGAAAGGAAACAAAGGGTGAAAGTAGAAGAGGAAGTAAGGAAACAAAGGCTGAAAGTAGAAGAGGAAGAAAGGAAACAAAGGGTGAACGTAGAAGAGGAAGTAAGGAAACAAAGGGTGAAAGTAGAAGAGGAAGTAAGGAAACAAAGGCTGAAAGTAGAAGAGGAAGTAAGGAAACAAAGGGCGAAAGTAGAAGAGGAAGAAAGGAAACAAAGGGTGAACGTAGAAGAGGAAGAAAGGAAACAAAGGGTGAAAGTAGAAGAGGAAGTAAGGAAACAAAGGAAGAAAGTAGAAGAGGAAGAAAGGAAACAAAGGGTGAACGTAGAAGAGGAAGTAAGGAAACAAAAGGTGAAAGTAGAAGAGGAAGAAAGGAAACAAAGGGTGAAAGTAGAAGAGGAAGTAAGGAAACAAAGGCTGAAAGTAGAAGAGGAAGAAAGGAAACAAAGGGTGAACGTAGAAGAGGAAGTAAGGAAACAAAGGGTGAAAGTAGAAGAGGAAGTAAGGAAACAAAGGCTGAAAGTAGAAGAGGAAGTAAGGAAACAAAGGGCGAAAGTAGAAGAGGAAGAAAGGAAACAAAGGGTGAACGTAGAAGAGGAAGTAAGGAAACAAAGGCTGAAAGTAGAAGAGGAAGAAAGGAAACAAAGGGTGAACGTAGAAGAGGAAGTAAGGAAACAAAAGGTGAAAGTAGAAGAGGAAGAAAGGAAACAAAGGGTGAAAGTAGAAGAGGAAGTAAGGAAACAAAGGCTGAAAGTAGAAGAGGAAGAAAGGAAACAAAGGGTGAACGTAGAAGAGGAAGTAAGGAAACAAAGGGTGAAAGTAGAAGAGGAAGTAAGGAAACAAAAGGCGAAAGTAGAAGAACGGAAGATGGCAATGCAGGAAGAAGAGATGAGATTTAAATGGAAACTAGAAGAGGATCAAGTAGCGGCCAAAATAAAAAGAGACGACGAGGAATCGAAGGCCAGAATCGCTGCAATTGAAAAAGAGAGTAAAGCAAAGGATGTAGAGGAGCAGGAAAATAGAGACACGAGGAAAAGAAACACGCCCCAAACAAAAAGACAAAAAATTCGTGGAAGGCACAGATAAGATGGATGCATTTATCAACAGATTTGAAATGCTGATGAAACTTGAAATAGAACCACAACACGAATGGGCCATACAACTTCTCAGTTTGGTCGGAGGAAAGGCCCTCGATGCACTACAAGTCCTAAACGATGACGAGGTAGCAAACTATGCCATCCTTAAGAAAACATTGCTCGATTTCTATCAATACAGCGAGGACGACTACCGACAGAAGTTTCATGAGCTAAAACCACCATCAGACGGCAACATGAAGCAATTTGTTTCTGATGTGAAAATAACGTTCGAAAAATGGGTTCAAGCGTCTGGAATTGAAGAATCGTTCGAGAGTCTAAAGCAGTTTATCATCGTGGACAAAATCATATCAACAGCTGGGAAGAATCTGTTTGCTTTCCTACAAGAAAGAAACCCGAGAAGTGTGGAGACCGTTATGGAACTGTGTCAAACTTATGTAGCGGCACATCCGGGCGAAATACTACAAAAGGTTGAAAACAGTGAAGAAATCGAATTTGCCGCCGCAGCAGTCTCTACAACAGCACGATTTACAAAGGAAGAAACAGCACAACAACATAGTCCACCACAAAACAGAAATATACAAAGACAACTAAATGATTATAGACTAAATCAGTCACCGGCCCAGAGAAGTGAAGTGAGATGCTACTACTGTGGGAGAATGGGGCACATAGCGAAGTATTGTCGAGATGCCCGGAGAACAGAATACTACAAGAACGATGTTGTAGCCCATGTTGGAGGCTTGGCGGATTGCCTTTCACCATACGTATGTCCAGCTATATCAAATGGCTATCATACCCACGCCCTACGCGATACTGGGGCCACCAAATGTGTACTCTTAGCTAAACTTGTGAGACCTCACCAGTACACTAAGAGACAATGCAAAGTACAAGGTTTCGGAGGACAAATAAAGAGCTACCCAACAGCTATAGTACACATTAACTCTCCGTATTTCAACAAAAAGGTTGAAGCTATAGTTGTTGAGAATGGTCCATTCGAAGTGGTGATAGGGAATGTACCAAATATAGAGTGACCCAGTGAGTCTCAGATCGACAGATGGAAACAATTTTTAACTGGGAGCCAAAACAAGAAGCTGATGACATCGACCAATCAGTAACGACTGAATTTCAAGGGCAACAACAAAGGAGACAAGACTACGGCCCTAAAGACGTAGAAAACCGTAGTCCAACAATTCCTTTAGAAACGATACAACAAGTGGAAGGCAGACAACAAAAACTAAAACCAGAACAAGAAAATTATGATCATGTAGGTAGTAACGAAAATAAGGAAGATTTATTTGTGCACAAGACGGCCATAGTTAAAAGCAACCCAAGAAAATATCCTACAAGTGTTAGAGAAGGCGGAAAAACGGAATTTGACGTCGTCGAAGAAGAGAAACGAAAAGAAACAGCCGACGTAACTGGTCCTGGTGGTTGTAATGTGCAGGGCAGTACAGATTCTGCTGACCAAAGTAGCTCTAGGACGAGTGGATGGTATCTATGGTACAGAGAAAATGGCAATGGGGGAAGGCAGCAGTATCCAGAGGACCAAGGTGAATTCCAGCCTCAAAGATACCAAGGCTATCAAGGACGTAGACATTGTTACAGACGCAACTATGGCAGCCCACCAGTCAACAGATATCATGGCAGCCCACCAGTCAACAGATATTATGGCAGCCCACCAGTCAACAGATATTATGGTAAGCGAGACAGATGGGGAGGTCCATGGCGACGAAGAGAATTTGATCGAGCTGGTTATGGACGTGGAAAAGAAAGAAACGACGATGACGTCAGACGCCAAGAACTGAAGTAAGCAATGACACCCTCAAAATACCGTTGTCAACAGCAAAGAGGACGAAATAGGAACTGGTGATTTTACTGGTCCGTTTACTGGAGACCACAGAGAGAAACGTTTTACTATTATGTTCAGAGGGCAGTGCACGCTCCAGTAGAGTGATGAATGTTTTTTGATTGACAGTGGTGACCTGCTTCTAGAATGTGCATGTATTTTGAAGCTACACATGTGCAGAGCTACTAATATAGTTTGGACTAAATTTCCTTAAGGTCAAGGTCAAATAGAGAGTTACAATCCTACTGTAGCTGACTGTTAGTGTGTAGAGACTACGTTCAGTTCCTGTGACTGAAAAAAAACAACAACGTGAACATACCTGTGTCGAAGTATTAGGCAGAATATTTTACTTAGTGACCTTTGATCTAGCGACCAGAAGGAAACAACTGTGTGTTAGTATGAGACAGTGTGAATCTGTCTGTACCAGTCACAAGTTTGCTGTGTATAGACTAGTATAGAGACATTTGTTTTCCTTGACAACTGGCATTACTTTCTCGTATCGCCTTTGAGTCACTCTTGATTCAGACGATGTGCATCATGGTGACGTCTGACAGTACAAGTCTTTTGGTGGGGCAGCTTCCCACCAGAACACCCGCAGAACAATTGACTCCATTCTTTAAGGCCTACATTCGCAGGATGTATGACTAATTATAGCCCCATACCTAGTGTTTAACCCCCCCCCCAATCCTCAGGACATTTTATCTTATTCCTATTCTTATCTTATTATATGTCGACAACCCTTTTTGACTCCATTTTATGTGCACAGTTTGACAGATAGTTCTCAACTTAAGGCCAATGTTGACCAGATACGAAGGTACACGAATCGCCATGATGAGTGACCAAGGCCTGCATTACCAAACACCTAATATAAATGCTGATCAGTTGAGATGTATTTCCTTTTAAACATAGTCACAATGTATTGAAGCAAGTCTCCTATTTGTATTGTACATCAGTACTAGATGACCAGTTTTGATTAGCTTAAACTAGTGATACATAGTTAGGGATTTTTCTTTCTCCAATACTAGTTCATTCTTGATGTTGTAAAGAAATTGGTTGAAAATGGCGAACAAGGGGAGTTAATTGGGAAATGTAAATATGTTAACTGGTAATTTTGTGTGATTCTATCATTTTTTCTCTTTCCAATTTAGTTAAGTTCAATACTATGGAGTGCAGAGTGGATCTGTGTTTTTTTTTTTGTGGCACCCTTTCTTAATGCGATTAATAACTTATATTAATTCTTGAAGTATTGCATACGTAATGTATCCATGTCAAAGTCATAGGCTAGGAGTTCACAACAATCACAACACCCCCAACCTCCGAAAAATATCCTTGCTACGACCATGATAATATATATATATATTAAATGTATTAATAATTTGAACAACATTATAATTATAAAGACAAAAGCTTATCTTTTTACAGCTTTTGAGTCCAGATTTATTTATTTTGTAAACAGTAGTATCACATAAGATACGACGAACAGCATAGTACGCCATTTCCCGGTACTAAAAGGCTTACGATTCCTGATCATAACTTTGACTAGGTCTAGTAATTTGAAGATAAAACGTGTAAAGTCAAGATCCTAGATCTAGTTCTAGTCTAGTTTGTATGACAAATGGAAGCATGATATTGATTTTTTTTTTTGGAGAGGAAATTTGTGTGACCAAGTTTTCTCTAGCTAGAGTAGGTCAAGAATTTTTTTTAGTGTTGGTAATTTATCTTTTTTTTTTTGTAACAATGATCCATTTATTTTTAGTTTCTTTATTACATGTAACATTACATACATTTTGAAGGTTTGGAAAGTTTAATAATTAGCCTATTATTTTAAAAAAATATAAGTATACGCTAAATGAATATATGGAGGCGAGGAGGCTGAGTGGAAAAGCGCTTGGCTTCTGAACTAGAACTAGGGGTCTTGGGTTCGAATCCAGGTGAAGACTGGGATTTTTATTTTCGGGATCTCGGGGCGCCTCTGAGTCCACCCAGCTCTAAAGACAATAGTTGGGAAAAAGTAAAGTTGGTTTGTCGTTGTACTGGCCACATAATACCCTCGTTAACCGCGTCCCATAGAAACAAATGGCGTTTACTTACTCTGCCCAATAGATCACTCGGTCTGAAAGGGGAACTTTACTTAATGAATATATATATATATATATATATATAAAAAAGTTGCAAGTAAAAAAAGTATTAATGTTTGATAAAAATTTACTTTAAAAGATTTAAACTTTAAAAAAGACAAAATAATTTTATTATTATTATTATTATTATGTTAGAAATGAACGAGTAGTCATTCTCTGGCGCTGCCAGGGTCGAGTTTCGCTAAAGAGAAACAAAATTCATCGTAGTCCCTTTAACAGTTTCCACTGAGGAATTTTCTGGTGATGTGACAGGTCTGCAGCAGTACCGCCCTCTGACAGGCAACGAAGATGTTCCTAGGAATGTTAAGGGCCTTGAAGGTGTCTGTGAGGTCAGTTGTTATTATCCCCTCGGTTGATATAACAATGGGGTATATTGTTATTTTGGACAATTTCCATAGACGCTTAATCTCCAAGCCTAGGTTCCCATATTTTCTTTGTTTTTCTATCTCAGTTTTTCTTAAATTATGAGACAGTGGTACGGCGATATCGATAATGGTAGCGGTTTTTTCTTTTTTATCGATGAACAGCAGATCCGGGCGATTGAAATCTACCGTTTTGTCGGTCAGAATAGGCCTATCCCAGTACAGCAGATGTTCAGTAGACTCGAGAACCTCTTGCGGAGAGTATTTATAATAAGGGGGAGTGTCCTTATCGATCAATTTGTAAGTCAAAGCCAGGTGTTGGTGTATTAACTTTGCAACTTGGTTATGGCGACCTAGGTAGGCTGATTCTGATAGGGCTGGACATCCTGCCATAATGTGTTCAATCGACTCGCCCACATTTCCACATTTTCGGCTTTATTATTATTATTATTATGTTAGAAATGAACGAGTAGTCATTCTCTGGCGCTGCCAGGGTCGAGTTTCGCTAAAGAGAAACAAAATTCATCGTAGTCCCTTTAACAGTTTCCACTGAGGAATTTTCTGGTGATGTGGCAGGTCTGCAGCAGTACCGCCCTCTGACAGGCAACGAAGATGTTCCTAGGAATGTTAAGGGCCTTGAAGGTGTCTGTGAGGTCAGTTGTTATTATCCCCTCGGTTGATATAACAATGGGGTATATTGTTATTTTGGACAATTTCCATAGACGCTTAATCTCCAAGCCTAGGTTCCCATATTTTCTTTGTTTTTCTATCTCAGTTTTTCTTAAATTATGAGACAGTGGTACAGCGATATCGATAATGGTAGCGGTTTTTTCTTTTTTATCGATGAACAGCAGATCCGGGCGATTGAAATCTACCGTTTTGTCGGTCAGAATAGGCCTATCCCAGTACAGCAGATAATCAGTAGACTCAAGAACCTCTTGCGGAGAGTATTTATAATAAGGGGGAGTGTCCTTACCGATCAATTTGTACGTCAAAGCCAAGTGTTGGTGTATTAACTTTGCAACTTGGTTATGGCGACCTAGGTAGGCTGATTCTGATAGGGCTGGACATCCTGCCATAATGTGTTCAATCGACTCGCCCACATTTCCACATTTTCGGCATTTGTCGACAACATTGAGTTTCAGGATATGCTTCTCGTAATTTTTTGTCCTGATTACTCTGTCCTGTATTGCTGTAACAAAGCCTTCTGTTTCAGGGTAGAGATGACCTGCTTTGAGCCATGTTAAGGAAGCAGCCTTGTCGATGTTGTCCCCATGTAATGAAGCCGGAAATTTTCCGTGGAGTGTTTTTTCTTCCCATTGGCGAATCTCATGCCCTACGTCGTCCAAACCTATATTGACATCAGCATTGTGTAGGTTCAGGGGGGTTGCATCGGAGTCGTATTTCCGTAGGAAGGAAACTAATTTGTTGCTGGAGGCGAGCAGTTTTGATCGTATTTTTAAAACTTGCATCTTACACAATTTGAAGATGTTCTGCAATCCACGACCCCCATCTTTCCTGGGCAGGTATAACCTTATGGTGGAGGACTTGGGGTGTAGGCATCGAAACTTGGTTAGTAATTTTCTAGTGAGTCTGTCAATGTCATGTAGGTCGGTGTCAGTCCATTTGATCACACCGAACGTGTAAAGGAGCACAGGGACGGCCCAGCTGTTTATTGCAGTGATGAGATTACTGCCAGACAGTTTGGTGTTGAGGATTTTATTAACTCTTTGCCTATATTTGCCAAGAAAGTCCTCTTTTAATTTCTTATGGTTTATCTTGGCATTCTGGTTTATTCCAAGATATTTATAAATAGAGGCGGAGTTCAATTCCTCGATGCCTTCAAATTCAATGCTGGTGTTCGTTGCCTTGCCCTTTTTAATGTTTATGATGCCACACTTATCCAGGCCAAAAGACATACAGATATCGTCACTAAAGCATTTTACCGTTTTGATTAAGGTGTGTAATTTTTGCTCGGTTTCTGCGTATAGCTTTAGATCATCCATGTATAATAAGTGGGACACACATTTTGTACATTTAGTGTCAACCCTAAAACCGTTTGTAGAGTCTTGGAGTAATGTAGATAGAGGATTAATCGCTAGGCAGAACCAGAGTGGAGATAGTGAGTCACCCTGGTATATACCTCTTCTTATGTGCACAGAACCTAGTTTATCACGATTTAGGTGCAGGTTTATCTTCCAATTATTCATACAGACTTTCAATAGTTGTTTTATTCTTGGGTTGATTCTATGGATGTCCAGGGTTTTTAATAGCCAATCATGCGGAACTGAGTCGAAAGCTTTTTTGTAGTCGATGTAACACATGTGTAAATTTCTCTTTCTTCTATTAGCTTGATGCAATATAATACCATCTATAGTTAGCTGTACTTTACAGCCCATCGACTCTTCAATGCAACCTTGTTGTTCATCTGCTAGTAGCTTATGGGCAGAACAAAATTTATACATTTTACTTTTTAAAAGTGAAGTTAATAGTTTATACACCACTGACAGACAAGTGATAGGGCGATAGTTTGATGGTTGGTTCGGATCCCCTTTTTTGGGGAGGAGAGATGTTCTCCCTTCAGTGAGTTCTAACAGCATTGAAGACGGTTCTGATATTAGCTCGTTAAAACTTGATGTTAGTGGTGCATGTACGGCTGTAAGTTTTTTCAGCCAAAAGTTGTGTATATTGTCCGGTCCAGGAGCAGTCCAGTTGTGGGTTTTTGAAATAGCTGCGGAGACTTCCTCAGCTGTGAAATCCTCATCAGACATTTCTGGTATTAGGTTGTTTTTAGTTTGGATTTCCTCGATCCAGTCAGCCTGCACATTGTAATGTAGCGGGTCGGACCAAAGCGCCGCCCAGTAGTCGGTAAAGGAGCCGTGTTTAGTGCTATCAATGGTTTGAATTTTGTCAGCACCATTATCAGCTAGTTTACGAAAGAACTGTTTTCTCGTGTGCTGAAATAAAGCGTTATGCTCCTTTCTTTTGGTGGTTTCGTTGTAGCGCTTTAACCTAGCTCCCTTTAGTTTAGCTTTCTGTCTCAGAGTATCTTTCAAACATAAGAGTCGTGCGTGGCTATCACAGTCCGTCAATTTGATTCCAGTTGTTCTTAGTATTGTCTTTATTTTATTAAGTATTTTCGCGGAATGATTGTTTCCCAGATATTGTCCAATTGTATCCATTTGGCTCCTCAGTTGATTTATATTGTCTTCAAGGCGCCTTTTCCATGCTGGCACATGTTGTTTTGGTCTTTGATTAATTGGGCCTAGCTCGAAGGTCTTTTGTCCAGAGAGCTCCGTGACAGCCACAGCGGCGCAGTATATAGCGAGGTGTGTCTCAAACAAGTTTCTTGGTGTTTCAAAATGGTTGGCTAAGACTTTATTTATTTCATTAATATATGTGTTTGTCTCTTTCTTGACGTTTAGCTTGGGGATACGAGGCCTAGAGTTAAGATTGGTGTTTTTATATCGGTCTATAAGATTAGAAAATTTTGAGTGTAGCTCATTGCTTATTGCCGATGTTGGGTCATTCTCTTGTTGGTTGGGTGTTCTACTAATGTCTTCGTTGGTCGGCTGTGTGGGCGTGTCGTTTATATCTGAGATGAGCTCTTGTATATGAAGCTCATGACCTACTTCCCTTCTTATCACGTCAATTTCTGCAGGGGTCAAATAACATTTTTTCATTATTACAGATCTTCTGTCTACAACATTCTGCTCTGTAAGGTTTAGATTAGGGTATAATTTGTTAAATTCCAGGGAGAGTTTTTGCCTATAACCTGGGAGAGGTTTATCATCACAAATGTTTACACGGAAGAACGATTTGATTATGTCTATATTCATTTCTCTCGTCCATTTGATCCTTTTGGCTCCTCTTGTTCTACCACCAACAGCACCTCTCAATTGTGTGGGGTGCGAGTCAGGGAGTAGACCGACCTCTTGTGTTTGGTCATGAGGTTGTGAATTGCCCTCAGTAAACACTCGACTCATTGGTGAATAATAGTTACCGCCTAATTTATTTCATATTCATCGCTGTCCTGGAAGAAGCAATGGGTCCGTTCTATTTCCTCAAAATTCAAAAATGAAGATAAAAAAATTAACGTGCGTTGACTAGTTTATTTTGATCTACTGTCTCAGTAAAGAAGCTTTTTAGATCTAGGTCTAGTAATCATGGAAGTGACGCAGCGAAAATGGCGTCCCTAGTCTAGGATAAGAAGTGATCTTAAAACTAAGAAAGTCTTCAAACCCAATGCATAAAAACATCCTAAATACATGCAGACCTACAACCATGTAGCAGTACTTCAGTATTTGTCAAGTCTAGAGTACAAATACTTCCTTGATCTCGCTAAAAAGTGCACTGAGTCGGAGAGAAGGAAAACACGCCATAGCTTCCGGCGGCCATTATTATTATTATTATTATTATTATTATTATTATTTTAGTGACCAATAATTTTATTACTTTCAATGATCAAAACAAGACTATGGCATGAATAGTCTTGGTTAATTGTTGATTTCGATGGGGGGCCGCCTCTTTGTTATCTTTTATTGTTGCTGTAAATGAGCAATAATTTAACAATAAGTTTGAAAAAAACATTTTTAGCGTTTTTTTTTTTTGGGGGGGGGGAGGGTGTCATCATGATGAGCTCCCCCACTGGGCATCTACCCAAGCTACGCCATTGCTAGAGGAGCTACATATTCAAAAGTATTCCCCAATGCTTTTATATTTTTTATAGCAGATAGTTGTGCAACTATCCACACACAGACACGAATAAATCAACTGGTTAATATGTCTTCTTAAAACGGCTACCCTTATTGTCTGCACACACGTGCATTTTTAATAGCCCCCGCCCCCCAAAAAACACTAACTTTAAAATTAAATCCAATTACTTACACTTAAGGTCGCAATCATAGAACTAAACCCCAGTAGAATATGCCAGTCCATGACAACTTGATAAATGAAACTGAATTTCAGCTCATATTTCGAACATCACAACCACAAAAGTAAGTCAGCACCCACTTCTGCATAACTATTGAAATAAAAATAGTCATTATATAGCTAGCAGTCTCTTGTTTTCAAGGTCAAATGGGAGGAGCGAAGAAGTCATTTTTCCTTAACATATCAAGCTCATTATGTTTGTAAAAAGTTTAAACCTGTTTTGGATATTCCTTCAGAGTTGAAGATAATTTACTTCCTAGTCCAAACCTCCCGCTGGACGACGGGGGATGGTAGTGGGCAGGCTTGAACCCAAACCTTCGATAATTTCAAACGACAGTCCAGCGCGCAAACCAAATGACCAGGAAGCCATCCTATGGTATATTATCATTATTATTATCGTATTATGCAAATTATATATGAACATGACTTCCATGTCATTCACTGGAAATTGTTGTAAATACTAAACATGACTTCACTAAACCTTCTATGTCTATATATAATATAACCTTAATTAGTCATGTCACCACACATCCTGTTTACTGTCTTTTATTATTGTAACTACATTTTTATTTTTTATATTTTTTTTTACTAACAAGCATGTCCTAGTTCTTTACAGAAAAATATATTGTTATATCTATACCAAGGGTTATCAACCTGTGGAACGCGACCCCCTTTGGGCTCGAAAAATGAGTTTGCAGGGGTCACCTAAGACCAACTAAAAAAAGTTTTGTTTTGAAATTGACTAAGTTTTTCCATTGGTAGTTACTATTTTATTTGTTGGAAAATAGATGTTTCGCACAATGAATCAAAATGTTGTTTTGTAAGACTAAATAACTGTAACATTTCAAATAACGACATTTCTATGGTGAAGTTCGCACATGTCATGAGGTATTTGTAATGAATTTTCGTTTATCTTTAGTTGTTTCGCTATCATATATAGTCTATGTTATCGAACGTAATATATTTATTATGGAAAAACATGTGAAAATGAATCTCCAACAAAGAACGTCATGAAATTAAAATATACTAGTCGACCGGCGGCGTAGCATACGCCACTATTTTGCAGGGCCAGTCTTAGGCGCCTGCAACCAATGTGACCGCAGTGGAACCCGCACTTTCATAGGGCCCGCATTAATTCAAGGTGTAGAAATTATTAAATTAAGCAATTTTATAACTTAAAAGAGATTTCCCGCGCCCTCCAGTCGATTTACCAGGAGCACTTTCATAGGACCCGAACTTTCATAGGACCCGTGCTTTCATAAGACCAGCACCTTCATAGGACCCGCTCTAATTGAAGGTGCATAAATTAATTAATTAAACCATTTTATAACTTAAAACAGATTTTCCGCGCCCTTCTGGCGATTTACCAGGAGCTCCTGGAAATCTCCCGAAATTGCAAAATATACGAAAAAGTCCTTTAAATATACAGAAATATATAGACAAAAATTTTTATTTTGGGGTGTCATTCAATATGGAAAACGCTTATCCTACGCGGATAAATAAAAACGGCATTATGCATTACCCTTAATTGTGGAATGTGGTGAAAGAAGCTTCTCACGCCTAAAACTAATAAAGAATTACTTGAGGTCAACAATTCTCAAAGATAGATTGAAACATCTGGTAATTCTTGCTATTGAGCGTGATCTATGTAGGAAACAGAATTATTATGATAAACTGTATGACTTCGCTACACGCAAGGCTCGTAAAGTAATTCTGTACGTAGTAAATAAATGAATAAAAAGCATAGACGAATTTATTTTCTAATACAAACTCTTAAATCTCACTTATTATCCTATTCCCTACCCAAACTTAGCCCGCGAAATCCGTGTCGCATAGGGTCCCACAATGGGTAAGTCCGGCCCTGTTATTTACATATTGTTACGAATCTCACTATCCAGGCTCTCTGCAAACTGCACCTTACACCACCAACTTAAAGAACTTGACAACTCAGGGCTCCAAAGTAACGTAACACTTTAATAGTTGAATAAATAACAGCCAATACTGTACAATTGGCAACACGTACACTGTACAAATATCTCTCCGATAACACCGTACCGCCGTATCAACTCTTGCACTGGCCTCTCCGTCTCGTTCCGGGCTTGCACTGGGTTCAACAGTTCAGGACTGACTTCACACACTAGGCTCGTTGTGTCGGACTCGATCGCAAACCAAGATCAAGACGCCGTTCGTCTCAACTGTACTTGATAGTACTCCGCACTGAATCGTCGTAATGCTCCGTACAGAACCACACCGCTGAACTGTGCTGTAGTCGACCGGACTATAGTGAAGCGGGCTCTGAACCCCTGCCGTGAACCCGCTTTCTGAACCGTCTTGACTGCGACACCTCCGCTCCTTATATAGGGTCCCTACAGGCCTTCTCGAACCGGACAGAACGCCGCTCGACGTTTCTAGGTGGTCAGATGACTACAACTCTCGTGACGCTCCTGAGCTCTGTTCACGACGTCGATCCTTCCCGGACCGCCGTCGATCCTTCCCGAACCGCCGTGTTGACACTCGTCTCGGCTGACTGTCGTAACTCGTCACGGTTGACCGCTCGTCTAGCGCTGGCCTGGGGTGATTTGCGTCGGCTGACTACACTCACACCACTACCCCCATCTGTGCCACCACCAGGTTTATAACAATATATAGATATAAATATAGACATATTAGATTACTTAGATTAGTTCCTAGTCCATTGTTTAATTGTGCTGTTAAGGCTTTGATTTTAAGTTCTCATTTTATCTAATATATAAATATGATTATGTAGAATGCTTTTTGATATTTATTTTACACGTTTTTAATGCGTTTATAGTGTTTCCTCTTCCACTTTATATTCTTGATGAGAAATCTTATAATATATTGCAAATCTGGGTGTGTACTTAGTTATATCGCTTCTATTGGATGTGGGGGGTTAAAATTATAATATTATCCTGCGAATGACGTAATGATCAAGGCCAAGGTGTGGTGGAAGTAGTGGAAATCATTTAAGAGGTGATAACGATTAGAATAATTATGATCATGCCGCTGATAACTCCGGACGACCATCTTTCACTTTATTTTATTTTTCTAACGCTCTTTCTTGAAAATGTGTGCGTCATTTGTAGCTTTGAAATAAGGTTTTACTTTTTTCTAATTTATGCTGACTTCACCCATCCACATGATATCATGTCACCTATAGAAGTTTTGCTTTAAATTCTTTTAAACATTTAAATTGTACATTGTGTTATAGGCAAAGAAAATTACAAAACATTGTTCAGTAATATGAATCGATGGATCGTCTTCTGTACTTACAATAGCCTATCTATGTTACTAAATACAATGTACACATAAAAACTATTTTAAATTACCTTCATATTTATAAGTATCACATTTTTATATTTTCTAGTGGCATTTAATTTTATACTTATCTAATGTGTTACACTTTTGTCATGTAAATAAAAATGAATATATCTAATGTTCATTATTTCATGATTTTTACGATTACTCTTTATTAGATAAAATGATCAGATAATGCAACGGCTACTTTTTGTTTTCTAGTTTATAAAATTAATTATGCAAGAGATTTTTTCATAAACATACACCAATTCTAAAATAATACATAAATGTAAGGGAGATAATGGTACAATATGTTAACAAAGAAAGATAATATTTATTGTATTTTCAGTATCACTAAGTCAAATATATTTATAAAATGTACAAGAAATGTTCACAACAAATATAAATAATAGTTTAAGGTGTTTTTTCTGATCAACTAGCTGCTAAAATTAAAAGAAAACATTTATGTTTGTTTATAAAGGCTACGAATGCACTTGTGTTTAAATGTCACGCACTTTTTTTTTGTTAAATGAGCTTCTACACATCGACTTTCGTGCAGTAGCGTGACAAGCAGCGGCAAGTCATGGTACTAAGCTAGTTCCCTCGAACAGTTTTAAATAATCAGATTTTATTTATTTTTGTTTAGTGCCCCCATCAGGATAAAAGACGCTTATTTTTGTGCGTCGGTCTGTCCGTCACGTTTAGATAAAAAAAACAACTCCAAAAGCTATTGAAAATCTGATTTAACCTTTAATGTTCCTTCCGAAACGCCAAATAACTGTTTGAAATCCATCTTTTAATAAATTAATGCCTGGTCGTGCGGTAAGCGCGCTGGACTGATTATCTCGACGGTCCCGGGTTCATACCCTGCTCGCTGCCATCCTCCGTCGTCCAGCGGGAGGTTCAAATAAGAGCATAGGGTGTAAGTAAAATACGCCACTCTCCTCGGCCTTTCTAGTACCTAGCGCTAAGCATTAGCTATATGAAGTACGCTTCTTCGCCTTGTTCTTTTTAGTCTTTCTATGCACCTAGTGCTAGGGGTACATATTTCTAGCTCAGTAGTTGCCATCTTTTCTTATGAATTGACCAATCTGATAGGAGATGTATCCAATGCTCAGATTCCCGAATAAGATATAGCTAATTTCACTGCTCCACTTCCAGTTCTGACTCTGCTCTCCTGTTCTGCCCCTGGTTATGATCTATGTCGAGTATCCCATGTAATGCCCCAGATGTAATGCTAGTACATAGCAAAATGCTTCAGTCTCTTAATACGACTGTTGACGACCGTATGCGTAATTGAAATCTAAGGAATTGATCTGTGTACACGAATGCTGACGAATAGGCTAACGGTTCTCTTGGCGACGACTTGATCTGGGCTGTCGAATAACGATTCTCTTGAAATTTCTTAGAATAGTTCACTGCTTCTACGGCTATTCTGGTAGTTGGACGACGTTGCTGCTCCACGCTGCCTTACTAGACCAACATCGTCCCGTAATGTCCAATGTAGACTAGGTGAAACCAAGGTCACTTTCGACAACGTCCCGTTATAAGACTAACGGTTACACACTAGGTGGGTGAATGCGGCTGCTTCCACTACACAAACACTAAACAGTCTAGATATGGGTCTAGAAAAGTTTGTGTACAGAATAGAAATAAAATAATAGAAATAGAATAATCAGCACCGACGAATCAGACTTCTACTAAACATTTAAAGGTTAGCTGCAGTGACCGTCACGACAAATGGCGACCGGTGAAATGAGCAAACGGCTCCATAAAGACTTTCAAAGGGATAAGACAGAGCGATTCAGTTAGCTAACTTTGAACATGTAGTACTCACAATGACTTCTGACAGCGGGGAAACTGTCCTTCTCAAAACTAATGAGATAACTTGATAGGATTCTGTGGCTCTAACGACTGCTTTCACGATATAATCTGTCCAACAGGTTTACTGACAGCCTCTTGTTATGAAAGAACGGTTCTTCTGGCTTCAGGTCAATTTAGTAACACGAAGATCAGGCGTTGATATTTTAAACGTTGTGTAGACCAGACGTTGTGATGATCATTATTCGGACGAAGGTCACCCTGAGTAAATACCTCGTTGAACGTACGATCGGGCAGGCGGCTGGCTGTAGAACTGACGATTAATAGAATTTACAAGAGAAGTCACTCTGTGATGATGTTCTGTTTAGCCGTAACTATGATGATGTTCCTTCTATCTTCGAGTGTACGGCCTGAGCGAGCGTTCGGCATTTGGGGTCGCCTCTGTTTTGTGCCAATCTGTCCTGTAGTTAGTGATGCCTGTCTGACCTAGACAGATTACTTTGGAGATGTCTGGGTTTCTTGTGCGGATATATTCAATGCGACTAACCACTAAGACTTATACTCACATACAAAGAAAGTAACAAGTGAAGAATCCAAGTCCAAACACCGTTGAACAATTCATAAGAAGATTTAATTCAATAAAAAGGCCACAGTCAATGTCTCTGTGGATAAATACGTCCTAACCCTATAGAGTCATATCACCAATTGATTTTTCTGTCTCTAAGAAGCCTCCAACCCAACTAAGTCCTAACGTCACTAGTCGCTTTCAAAGTCTGTCAATTATGGTGCGTCTCTATATAAAATACATAGACATAAATAAATATAGACTGGCCGATTAAAGAGTTTTATGAAACAAAAATTTGTGACTTGCAATTTTGTGTACTTTATTATACAGCATTTATGGGCAGTATAAAAGTTAAGTATTCATATCTATTTCAGCCGTAACCTATATAAGTATTACAATATTTTCACTAGTGTTTTTTTTTTAAATCTCTAAGAATGAAGATCATGCAATTTTTCATAATTCGGAAATCCGAATACAATAGATCAGTGATGCCCAACCTTACTTGGTCTGCGAGCCATTTTAATTTTCGGCATTCGTGTCGCGGGCCATATCACCAAAAAGAAAAAAAAATACAATAAGCTATTTTTACTAGTTTTATTTGTGGACATACCTACATAAATTAATGTGTTTCATGAAGTTTATCCAAAACCATCTTCTGAATATCTAGCTGCATAGGTGAAACACCAAGAAAAAGTTTGTCAACACAAATAAGTGCTTGTAAACATTGTGATCATCCTTAGCGCTTGCTCTCGAAGATTTGGAAACACTTCAGCAGGTAACACGGAGTAGAAGTCAATGGTTTGCATCACTTGAAATGTGTCAAGCAGGGATGTCTGGCTTTGTAATCAGTCAGTTCCAGTTGCAGATCTGTCGGGGCACTTGACACATCGGCAGCAAAAGGATTTTAAAAAACACGGATTCCATTTTTTTAAATTATGAAAATCCACAAAACTTTAACTGCAATTACCCATCAAGAGCCTCAAACGTTAGATCATACTTTCTTTTGGGAAAGACATATTTAGCTGCTTATCATTTTGTAGAGTGGCACAGGTTGGAAAGTGGACAAGATGCTCCCTTTCCGCCTGTTGAATGTTGAATTTTGTTTGGGAAGCGCTTATGTCTGCATACACATGCGAAATCAATTTGTCCCCTGTACTTTGGTGTTGAGTTCATTTAGATGTGATGTCGCATAAAAAAAGCCAAATCCTACAACCATGAGGTGCCGTCCAGTTTGTGGCACTTGTTTTGATTTTTCCGTCATAAATATTTCAATTTCGTGTCTCAAATAAAAAAAAAAGTTTAAATACCTTTCCTCAGCTTAACCAGTTCCCCCCCCCCCACACACACACACACACTTTACTGTGAAATAGAACGTCTTCATATTAGGACTGTATTTCTGTCAGAAAATCTTTGACAGTTATGTCCAATGATTTGATGAAATTTACAGTGTTAAGCACAATCATCATCACATGGTCCTGATTCAAAACCTTTTCACAGAGATTTTGTTGGTGAATGATGCAGTAAAGCCGTAGGGGTTCAGTTCCATTTGACTCAACAACTTTTAAATAACTCTTACTGTCAGTCCACTGTGATATCCAATCATATTTCTAGCGCCATCAGTAGTCACTCCAACTAATTTATTCCAAGGAAGAGCAAGGTCCTCTATGATAGTTGACACTTCTTTCAACAGGTCTTCTCCAGGTGTAGTCCCATGCACACTCCGCATAGCTGCTAACTCCTCTGTTATATCAAAATTGCTGTTTGTACCGCGAATAAATACTAAGAGTTGTGTGGTATCAGTTATGTCAGTGGACACGTCAGCGGCAATAGAAAATATTTCAAATTCTGCTGCTCTGTCTTTTAATTGTGAATGGAGATTTTCACCCAAATCTTCCACTCGCCTTGTAAGTGTCATGCGAGAAAGGCTGAGAGCTTCTTCTGCATTCTTCTTTTCAGTACACAGTTCTACCATCACTGCTAGCAAGCACTTTTTTACACATTCGCCATCGGGAAAAGTCTTCATTGCTCTACTTTAGATGTGAGTAACTCTGTAGCTGGCCCTTATTGCAGACTCATTTTCTTGTCTCTTTTTGTTAAATGTTCTCGTCAATCCCCCAATCTCTAGTCGTAACTTGGCAATCTTGTCTTCACGGCTCCAACCAAGAATGCCACTATATGTGTTTATGTGTTTGGTTTCATAATGCCTTTTAATGTTATGTTCTTTACAAATTAAACATGTTGGCTTACTATCCTATTCCACAAAAAGTAAAGATCTGTCCACTTTTCATGAAAGTTTCTACATTCAGAGTCCACTTTTCGTTTCTTAGGCTCTCCCACTTTATTAAATCACAAACGTTAAACACTACGGTACCAATCGCTTTGATATCAAAAGAACACGACCCAAAACGATACATCAATGATGCTCTGTGTTGCACACACAAGGTGTCAAGGACACGGCTAACTCAAGACAGTAGTGGCATAGTCCAAGAATTAAAAATGGCTGTCAAGTTTTATCGCCATTAAAAAAAAAACCCACAACACTTGTGTTCTTACACTAAAACAAATATTGACTACAACTGTAAGAATAACAAACCCAAAGAAGGAAACCATCCAAGAAAATGTTAGAATCTTAACTTCAAGAGAATATTTTTTCAACATTTTAATTTTTTACATTTTTTTTACATTTTCTTCCAATGTTTTGGCGGGCCGGATATAAGCACGTCGCGGGCCGGATCTGGCCCGCGGGCCGTAATTTGGGCATCGCTGCAATAGATATACATGTTTTCAAGTTACATGAAGTTACTTCCTTTTTCCAGTCTATATTTATTTATGTCTATGATAAAATAATAATACTAACTAACTAAGTATCTAACAGGCCACATAAACAAAAAGGAATAAAAAAAACGAAATGAAATTGACCTGAAACTATTTGATTATAATACAAACCTGTGGATCTAATATTTACATTAATTAATGGGGTATTTGAAGTTATCTTTTGATAAGCGTCAAAAATGAGTTCGTTTCTCTTCTTCAACGATACAACATCTACCTTCACCACCGACTCATTTTCTTGTCTCTTTTTGGTAAACATTCCCATCTATCCTCCAATCTCTAGGTTTAGTTTAACAATCTTTTTTTTTTGTGTCTCTAACCTAGAATGCCGTAATATCTGTTTTACAATCCGTGTATATGATGTTATTTAAATCAGCCAAATAGAATATGTTGGTTTATTACCATGTACCACACAAAAAAAAATAATGGCCTGTTTCTTGCAGATACTACATTTGTAGTCCCATTTCATAAACACATGTTAAAGGCATATGTACCAAACAATCAGAAATAAAAATAGAGGGCCCTAATATAGGTAAAGATACAATATTTAACCTTTTTTTTTTTGGGGGGGGGAGGTGATTTTCTACACTTCGTACTGACATTTCGGAACCACGGGCCGTATTTCGGGCATTACTGGTCTAATCAATTTGTTGATCAGTCAATTGGCAGGTATATGGTGAAGGTTCTCGTGTTGCCTTTTCAAAAGCCTTTTCTTTAAAGTTGCTAGAGTTTGAATTCGATGGAAGGTGCACACTAACCACTGAGCTTTTTAAAACCTATAGAAATAGATAAGTTATAAAAGAGAATTTATTTTTTCGGAAGCCAAGCGCTTTACCGCTTAGCCACCGCGCATCAAATGATTGGTATAGTGGTGATTAATATGGTAGTGATTGGTATAATGATTGTTATAGTGATAATTGGTATTGTTGTGATTGGTATATTGATGATTGGTATAGTGGTGATTAATATGGTGGTGATTGGTATAATGATTGTTATAGTGATAATTGGTATTGTTGTGATTGGTATATTGATGATTGGTATAGTGGTGATTAATATGGTGGCGATTGGTATAATGATTGTTATAGTGATAATTGGTATTGTTGTGATTGGTATATTGATGATTGGTATAGTGGTGATTAATATGGTGGTGATTGGTATAATGATTGTTATAGTGATAATTGGTATTGTTGTGATTGGTATATTGATGATTGGTATAGTGGTGATTAATATGGTGGCGATTGGTATAATGATTGTTATAGTGATAATTGGTATTGTTGTGATTGGTATATTGATGATTGGTATAGTGGTGATTAATATGGTGGTGATTGGTATAATGATTGTTATAGTGATAATTGGTATTGTTGTGATTGGTATATTGATGATTGGTATAGTGATGACGGGTATAGTGGTGATTGGTATAGTGATAATAGTGGTGATTGAAGAACTAAGTTTTATTTTTTTTTAATTTCGTTCCTTCTGTGGATGGTTATGTATATTTATGTTTATAAAATCTATTACGAGTGAGTTAAAGATCCTATTTTTTTCTTTACTTAAATTCCATAATATTTTTTACCATTGGAATGATTATTTCACATGTACATATTTGCTTATTACATTAAAAACGAATCACACGTGTGACGATTTATAATTCTTTCTACAATGATCAATTTATAATCTTAATACACTTCCTCAAAGGGACTAATTCAACGTATACCACCACATCTGTAAAGTACGATCTCTTTCCCTAGTTCAAGATATCAAACAAAATAATTAATTACCAATAGTTATTTAACAAGCTTTTGTATTGATTCTTGTGTTGTCAGGTAAAAAAAAAAATTTGGAAAGTTTCAGCTGGATCCGAGATTGGGTGTATAGAAATAACGTGTACAATTTTTAGTTACCAGACATACAAACATGCAGACAGAGTGAGTTAATATAAGCTTTGTAAAAATGATTCTTCGCTACTTCACTCACGTTCCCTTTTTTTTTATCCCTTTTACAAGTTTGTTTGCACCAAGAGTTGAGCCCTAGGAGATGGGACCTTTCTATTGCTATCTTAAGTTTCTTTTTTATTTATTGCCGATGACAATATTGTTGTAACCCAGCCTTGCACCAGTGCTTGAGTTGCGCACCAGCGCACTAGTGAACGTAAACAAGAAGGACTGTTGGGAAGCCGTCTAGAAGTCATGGGAGTCTGAACAGTCTGGTGCTGTCCTGTGTGATACTAGGGAACTGTTTGGGAGACCTGGAGCGACAGTGGGAAGTGTGTCGGTGGTGTGTTCTATGTTCTGGTATAAAGTAGGACTCTTAGAACTTAGACATATTACTCCCTGTGACTTTATAGCAGAAGTCCAAGTCTAACTAGTTACTATTACCCGTACCATTTGTCGATGCTTCATTTGCATTTATCATAAATAAATACATCGTTTACTCTTGTCAACCTGTCTTTCGTTGAGTGCCTGCCTTATTAACGACCTGGTCGGCATTACGTATTTAACTCGTTGTAAACAATGACATCATGGTCTGTCGGGCAATAGACTTTTATTTTATATGATCTGCAGTGATATTATTTTTATTGTTAAATATATATATAATTATCTCATTGACTCTACTTATTTGTATTCAAAATATTTTGTGATTTTATGTGCGGGATCTATAAATCTGATTGATTGTCATGCAAAAGATAATTCTGCGCAGTTTCTTTTTGTTTGGTAAAATTATTCTAACTGGGTGTTCGTTTTTCAGCCTGCTACCGGCTTCATATCTAAACATCATCTGTTTCTTCATATCATCGACTACGAACTGAAAATCAGCAACTATTCCTGGCGTAGGAGGGGCGGTGGCTGAGCGGTAAAGCGCTTGGCTTCTCAACCGGAGTCCGGGGTTCGAATCTTGGTAAAGACTGGGTAAACAACTGGACACTAGGCAAAGTCAAATAAACAACTGGACAGTGGGACACTAGGCTAAGTCACGTAAACAACTGGACACTAGGCTAAGTAACGTAAACTACTGGACACTAGGTTAAGTGACGTAAACAACTGGACACTGGGACACTAGGCTAAGTCACGTAAACAACTGGACACTAGGCTAAGTCACGTAAACAACTGGACAGTGGGACACTAGGCTAAGTCACGTAAACAACTGGACACCGGAACACTAGGTTAAGTCACATAAACAATCGGACACGCATGATTGCAGTCTATAGAAGAAAAAAAGTTAAGTTTCCTATTTAGACCTTGCCATCCACAGGACAGATGATGTAAAAGCCTACGGTTAACTAGGGTGTTATAAGGCCAGCCTAACGACTAGCCGCCTTTACTTTTCCCAACTAATGTCACGTACCCCTTAGAGCTAGGTGGATTCAGAGGCAAAAATAATTTCGAAATAAAAAATCCCAGTCTTCACCAGGGTTTGAACCCTAGACCTGCAGTCTATGATGAATACTATCTATTTACACATATACACAAATAGCTTTAGGTTATTATTGTTTCTCTCTGTTATTGTCATCCCCCCTAATTTTAGCTTTTTCTTAATTAAATCTAGCTTATCCTTGTTTTTTACATATTTTGGATGTTCCTTCAGAGTTGAATATAGTTTACTTCCTAGTCCAAACCTACCGCAGGACGACGGGGGATTGGAGCGGGCAGGGTTTGAACCCTCCACCGTCGATAAATCCGAACGACAGTCCAGCGCGCAAATCGCACGACCAGACAGCCATCCTTTAAGATAAAGTAATTTTCTTTTTTTTTTTTAAATAAAAACATCTTTATCTTTTTCTTAAACCTTAAATTGTCTCACCCCCCTTCCCCCCATCTTTCCTGTAATGCATCCTGTTGTTTGTTAGTATATTTGCAGATATAAGTACACCCGTACAGTCAGACGCATGCAAGCTTCTGATTGTAAAAATTCAACAGATACAAACGGGACAACATTAGACATTCAATTACATTATTTAGGCTGGTCTTTTAATTGATGTACATCTTTATTTGTTTATTGCTAGATATTTATTTTATTTTACTGAGTTAGAAAGAATTACACACTTGAAAAAATATATTGTACAACGTGCTTCTTTAGTGGGATCAAAATTGTTGACCTCAAGTAATTCTTCATTAGTTTGAGGCTCGAGAAGCTTCTTTTACCTGATTACACAATTACGGCTAATGCATAATGCCGTTTTTATTAAAAGCTCGTAGGATTGGCTTTTTCCATATTGATGACACCCCAAAATGACAATTTTTTTCTATATGTTTCCGTACAATTTAAGGACTTTTTCGTATATATTGCAATTTCGGGAGATTTCCATGAGCTCCTGGTAAATCGACAGGAGGGCGCGGGAAATCTGTTTTAAGTTATAAAATGGTTTAATTTAATAATTTATACACCTTGAATTAGCGCGGGTCCCATGAATGTGCGGATCCTTCGGTCGGTGACTTGGCGGTAACGCGCTTGTCTTCCCAACCGGGAGTTCAGTTAAGACTGGGATTTTTAATTTCGGGATCTTTTAGTTTAACCAGCTCTAAAGGTTGCCTGACATTAGTTGAGGAAAATTAAAGGCGGTTGGTCGTTGTGCTGGCCACAAGAAGGCCTCGTTAACCGTAGGCCACATAAACAGATGGCCTTTACATCATCTGCTCTAAGTCCACAAGGTCTGAAAGGAACTGTTTGTCTTACATACTAAATAAGGATAATGAATGCGAGTGATGTCTGTGATTATACACGTATATAGCTATTGTAGATTTTTTTTTTGAGAATATTTTATGTGAACTTATAAGCAACTAACTCGTTCGTGTACAGAACTACGCAGTACTATAATGACACTGTCAACAATATTTACCTATGTTGGTTACTTCCTGTTCAGGGTAAGGACAATGAGAAATAAAGTTTGACTAGCATTTCTTATAGAGATTCTCTGTGGTAATAGTAGCACACGATTCGGTTAGGAACAATGAAATATAAGTAACATAATCTGTAACTTTTATGTAGGGGTGTGTCCACAAATAGAGAGCTAAACACTAAAATAGAGCGTATAATTTTTCTTATGTTTGTGTTATATTTAACTTTCTGTTTACGGCACGACTTCATGCTATCTATCTATCTATCTATCTATCTATCTATCTATCTATCTATCTATCTATCTATCTATCTATCTATCTATCTATCTATCTATCTATCTATCTATCTATCTATCTATCTATCTATCTATCTATCTATCTATCTATCTATCTATCTATCTATCTATCTATCTATCTATCTATCTATCTATCTATCTATCTATCTATCTATCTATCTATCTATCTATCTATCTATCTATCTATCTATCTATCTATCTATCTATCTATCTATCTATCTATCTATCTATCTATCTATCTATCTATCTATCTATCTATCTATCTATCTATCTATCTATCTATCTATCTATCTATCTATCTATCTATCTATCTATCTATCTATCTATCTATCTATCTATCTATCTATCTATCTATCTATCTATCTATCTATCTATCTATCTATCTATCTATCTATCTATCTATCTATCTATCTATCTATCTATCTATCTATCTATCTATCTATCTATCTATCTATCTATCTATCTATCTATCTATCTATCTATCTATCTATCTATCTATCTATCTATCTATCTATCTATCTATCTATCTATCTATCTATCTATCTATCTATCTATCTATCTATCTATCTATCTATCTATCTATCTATCTATCTATCTATCTATCTATCTATCTATCTATCTATCTATCTATCTATCTATCTATCTATCTATCTATCTATCTATCTATCTATCTATCTATCTATCTATCTATCTATCTATCTATCTATCTATCTATCTATCTATCTATCTATCTATCTATCTATCTATCTATCTATCTATCTATCTATCTATCTATCTATCTATCTATCTATCTATCTATCTATCTATCTATCTATCTATCTATCTATCTATCTATCTATCTATCTATCTATCTATCTATCTATCTATCTATCTATCTATCTATCTATCTATCTATCTATCTATCTATCTATCTATCTATCTATCTATCTATCTATCTATCTATCTATCTATCTATCTATCTATCTATCTATCTATCTATCTATCTATCTATCTATCTATCTATCTATCTATCTATCTATCTATCTATCTATCTATCTATCTATCTATCTATCTATCTATCTATCTATCTATCTATCTATCTATCTATCTATCTATCTATCTATCTATCTATCTATCTATCTATCTATCTATCTATCTATCTATCTATCTATCTATCTATCTATCTATCTATCTATCTATCTATCTATCTATCTATCTATCTATCTATCTATCTATCTATCTATCTATCTATCTATCTATCTATCTATCTATCTATCTATCTATCTATCTATCTATCTATCTATCTATCTATCTATCTATCTATCTATCTATCTATCTATCTATCTATCTATCTATCTATCTATCTATCTATCTATCTATCTATCTATCTATCTATCTATCTATCTATCTATCTATCTATCTATCTATCTATCTATCTATCTATCTATCTATCTATCTATCTATCTATCTATCTATCTATCTATCTATCTATCTATCTATCTATCTATCTATCTATCTATCTATCTATCTATCTATCTATCTATCTATCTATCTATCTATCTATCTATCTATCTATCTATCTATCTATCTATCTATCTATCTATCTATCTATCTATCTATCTATCTATCTATCTATCTATCTATCTATCTATCTATCTATCTATCTATCTATCTATCTATCTATCTATCTATCTATCTATCTATCTATCTATCTATCTATCTATCTATCTATCTATCTATCTATCTATCTATCTATCTATCTATCTATCTATCTATCTATCTATCTATCTATCTATCTATCTATCTATCTATCTATCTATCTATCTATCTATCTATCTATCTATCTATCTATCTATCTATCTATCTATCTATCTATCTATCTATCTATCTATCTATCTATCTATCTATCTATCTATCTATCTATCTATCTATCTATCTATCTATCTATCTATCTATCTATCTATCTATCTATCTATCTATCTATCTATCTATCTATCTATCTATCTATCTATCTATCTATCTATCTATCTATCTATCTATCTATCAGTTAATAGATGTCACAGTCACGTTCTGAGTTAACAATGTTTCCATTTTTGAAAAATCTTTACAAATAAATTTGTACCTGCAATACATTTTTTTTTTAAATTTGAATATACGTATTGTTACGAATCTCCCTATCCAGGCTCGCTGCAAATGGCACCAAACGACACCACCAACTGTAAGAACTTGACAACTCAGGGCTTGAAAATAACGTAATAGTTTAATGTCAATAAATAACAGCCAATACTGTACAATTGGCAGCACGTAACACAAGACTGTACAAATATCTCTCCGCTGTATCAACTCTTGCACTGGTCTCTCTGTCTCGTCTCGGACTTGTACTGAGCCGTTGTAACGAACTGTAGATCGGGATGTTCTCACTCCTGGTCTCTGATACCTTCGCTCTTTATATAGGGTCCCTGCTGGCCTTCTAGAACCGGACAGAACGTCGCTCGACCATTCTGGGTGGTCAGATGACTACATCCCTCGTGACACTCCTGAGCTCGGTTCACGATGTCGATCCTTCCCGAACCATCATGTTGATACTCGTCTCGGCCGATCGTCGTAACTCGTCACGGTTGACCGCTCATCTAGCGCTGGCCTGGGGCGATTTGCGTCGGCTGACTACACACACACACCACCACCCCCATCTGTGCCACCACCAGGTTTATAACACTGCCCCCTCCTTAGATCTGTCCGTCCCGGGCAGATTCAGCTTCACCATAGTACTTGTTGAGTCTGTCGATGTGGACGACCTTCAGTTTGGACCTTGGGCTCTTCTGTATTCGATACACAACATCGTTTATTCTTTTTATCACTCGGTAGGGTCCTTCCCAGTCTTTTTGAAGCTTTGGGGACTTGCCTTTTCGTCTTTGTGGATTGTAAAGCCACACCAGATCGTTCTCCTGAAACCCAGCGGCATTGGCCCGTTTGTCGTACCTTGTCTTCACCTGGTCACTGTTGATCTTGATGTTCCTGCGGGCAAGAGCGTGAGCTTTCTCCATCCGTTTTCGGAGATTTGCGACATAGTCTGTCGAAGAGGCTGGCACATCTCCCGGAATCCCGAATAGCAAATCACATGGTAGTTGCAGCTCTCGGCCGAACAACATCTTTGCTGGAGTGTAACCAGTGGTGCTGTGAATCGATCCTCTATATGCCATAAGGAACATTGGTATATATGTGTCCCAGTCATCTTGACGATCGTCGACGACTTTCGACAGATGTTGTTCCAGTGTTCGGTTAAATCGTTCTACCATCCCGTCTGACTGGGGGTGAAGAGGGGTTGTGCGTGTCTTCTCGATGCCGAGTACCTGGCACATCTCTTGGAAGATCTTGGATTCGAAGTTTCGGCCCTGGTCGGAGTGTAACTCTATGGGAGCACCGAATCGGCTAATCCAATTTTCTACAAGTGTTTCCGCTATGGTGGTGGCCTCTTGGTTTGGTATCGCATACGCCTCAGGCCACTTAGTAAAATAGTCGATCGCCACTAGAACGTACTTGTTTCCTCTCTGGGACTCAGGAAACGGTCCGGCTACATCGATCGCTATTCTTTCGAAGGGATTTCCGACGTTGTATTGCTGCATACGTCCCCTCGTTCTCCTGTGCGGGCCCTTTGCTGCTGCACACGCATCGCACCTTCGGCACCATTCTTCTACATCATCCCGGTAGCCGAACCAGTAAAACCGCTGGCGTACTTTTTCAAAGGTCTTGTTGACACCTAAATGTGACCCACTAGAATTATTATGGATTTCTTGCAACACCTCGGCAACTCTTACTTTAGGCAGCAACAGCTGCAAGCGATTGCTTTCTCCATCTGCGGTTTCCCAGACCCTCTTGAGAACTCCATTGTCAATTGTCAGTGAGTCCCATTGCGCCCAATATGCCTTGGTAGCAGCCCCTTTATCAGAAAGGTGATGCCATTCCGGTCTTTGTCCGTCTTCCTTCATAAGCAGAATGGGAGCCAGATCTTCATCTTTTAACTGGTCTTCTCGGATTCTTTTGTCGGACCATGATCCACAAGCTTGTACTCCAAGACGTTGGCAATCAATGATACCCCTCTTTTCTTCAACCTTGCTGCAGTGTTTACATTCCATTCTGCAAGGCCGTCGAGACAGCGCGTCAGCATTCTGGTGAGTTTGGCCTTTTCGGTGCTGTGTCTCGAAGTCATAGGTTTGCAAACGTTCAATCCACCTTGCGACTTGTCCTTCAGGATTTTTAAATGACAACAGCCATTGAAGAGCAGCGTGATCTGTCCTAAGGGTGAATTTTTGCCCATACAAGTATTTGTGGAAATGTTGTATGGCACCCACAACTGCCAGTAGCTCACGTCTTGTGACACAGTAGTTTCTCTCGGCTTTCGACAATCTCCGACTAAAGTAAGCTATGACTCTCTCAGTTCCATCTATCTTTTGGGATAAGACAGCGCCTATTCCAGTATTGCTCGCATCGGTGTCAAGCATGAACGTCTCGCCTGGTATCGGGTAGGCCAGAATGGGTGATGAAACAAGAGCCTTTTTAAGTCGCTCAAAGGCCTCCTGGCATTCCGTTGTCCAAATAAAAGGCCGCTTCGGTTCTGTCAGTTGATGAAGGGCGCTACAGAGGCTAGAAAAGTTTGGTACGAAACGTCTGTAGTACGTGCAGAGTCCAAGAAAACTTCTTAACTCCTGGATATTAGCGGGGATCGGCCATTCATTTACGGCTTCAACTTTATCCGGGTCTGTGCTGATTCCTTCCTTCGACACGATGTGCCCAAGGTACTTGACGCTCCTTCTGAACAAGGAGCACTTCTTTGGATTCAATTTCATGCCAGCGTTTCTGATTCGTTCGAATACTTCCTTCAGGTTTGCGATATGTTCCTCGAAGGTTCTGCCTATGACAATAATGTCATCTAAGTAGACAAGACACGTGCTCCAGTTGAGTCCTCTTAACACATGCTCCATTAGTCTTTCAAAGGTGGCTGGGGCGTTGCAGAGTCCAAAAGGCATTACGGTAAATTGCCAGAGACCATTACCAGCAGAGAAGGCCGTTTTATCTCTGTCCTCGGGGTGTAGTCCCACTTGCCAGTAGCCGCTCTTCAGGTCAAGGGTGGAAAAGATCTGTGACCCAGCAAGTGTATCCAATGTGTCGTCAATCCTAGGAAGCGGGTAGCTGTCCTTGTGTGTGGCGTCATTTAATAATCTATAGTCGACACAAAATCTCGTGGATCCATCTTTCTTCTTTACCAAGACGATTGGTAAACACCATGGACTATTGGATGGTTCAACAACCCCTTGCTGCCTCATCCGTTCTATGATGTCCATAGCTTCTTGGTGTTTTGCTAGCGGCAGGCGACGTGGTTGCTGTGGTATAGGCCTAGTGTTTCCTGTGTCTATTCGATGCTGGATTAGATTTGTCCGCCCAAAGTCCATTTCATCAGATGGCAATATGTCAGAAAACTCTTTGAGGAATTGTTCTGCTTTGGCGTACTGTTCTTTCGACAATATCGTTTTGACTTCTGTCAGAAATTTAGTAACCTGCGGTTCACTGGACTCGAGTCTTTCGACGGGGTTTTCACTGCTACAGTTTCTTATCATCTCAAGAGCATGGCAACCAGCGATAGCGCTACCTTTCCGAAAGTGTTTCTCTACTGTACCGAGGTTCATAATTCTTACGGGTACCATTAGGTCTTTCCCAATCGTGACTAGTGCCTTTCCTACTGCTATCCCGTTGTGGTTGGTGTCCAAGCTTTCTACCAGCGCTGTTCCTGTCGTGGGATAGCCGTCCTCAATTTTCCCCCAAATGATCATTTCAGACTTGGCAGGCAAGGTTGTATTTTCTACCAACTTAATCCTTCTGACTCGGCCATCTTCTTCATTCTCGTCGCCAAGCAAGGGTACTTCGAGGTCTCCACATTGTAAAGTGCCTCCGCCGATATTTAAGGAAAAGCCATATTTCAGCATGAAGTCGAGCCCTATTATGCAGTCATCTGTGACGTCAGCAATCAGGAATTCGTGTTCGAATGACTGATTCCCGATCTCGACTGTTATGTCGATCAGGCCTTTAATGGGCATCAGTTCTCCACTGGCTGTTTTCAACGAGTAGGCTCCAACTGGCGTTTTCTTGCTACTGTCCACTTTATCTGACCGGATGACTGATCGTGAGGCACCAGTGTCTAGGAGGAAGTGATAATTTTGACATCCAATTTTTCCGATGATTTTCAGACTCTTGCTCTGTCCTAGCACGGCGACCGGGATGATGGTTGTAGGGGCTCTCATTCTCTGTGTCGCCGGGTTCCGCCCCTTGAAGCCGGCGCGTGCTAGTTTCCCTGGTAGCCCCGGGAACTTGGTCGTGCATACCTTTCTGATCTGTAATGGGTTCCAGTTTGTGGGAATCTTCTAGTGCAGCTTCTTTGTATATGACCGAGTTCACCACAATTCCAGCATCTTACAGGAGCCCTAGGTTGATTTTCTGGTATCTGGTTTGTTCGTCGTTCATCTAGTGCCTCTGTCACCCTTCTCACAAGTTGTTCAAATTCTTCCTCTTTGACTTCCAGCTTTCGGCCTTGATGAACGCTCCCAGATGCGTTTTTAGCGGCTTCATATGAGAGAGCGTATACGAGGGCTTCACTGGCCTTACGTCTACCACTAACTCTGGTGGCTTTCTTTAACTCGGGGTCTCGAAGCGCATCAATGAAGGCGTCTGTGGTAATGACCTCCAGAAAATCTTGTGCGGCGGTTGGGTATGCCAGATGTGCGAGGCGTTCGATGTCTGTCTCTAGCTCCTGTAGTGTTTCATCGGGGCGCTGTTGTCTGGTCTTTAGTTGCACACGATATACTTCTTGTAGATGTTCATCCCCGTATCGAAGTTCCATAGCCTGGACAAGGGCGGCGAAGTCTTGCTGGTTCGGTAGAGACTGTAGCAATTCGGAGGCTTTTCCTCTTAGGGATAACACAAGGGCTGTTGCTTTCTCCTCCTCACTGTTCCATTTGTTAACTTTGGCTGCTGCGTCAAATTGCTTCTTGTATACTGACCAGGACACGGAACCATCAAATACGGGGGGCTTCATTTTCCCGGAGACTTCAGGTACAAATGACGTCATATTTGCTTCTGGTACATTTGTGTGCTTGCGTTGGACTTGTATCTTCATTTCGTCGATGGCCTTCTCCACTGCGTCGACCCTCTGATTCATCTGCTCGTCAATGTTGGTGATTCTCTCCTCCACAGCATGTATGCGTTGGTTCATTGCCAATAACTCCGTTTTGATTCCCGAGTCCATTTTGTCTATCTTGTAATTGATGTTTTCTTGCCCCGAGTTCAGCTGTTCTCGCATAGCTGCCATCTGCTCCTGCAAGTCCGGTTCGACTTCAAAAAGATATGTGTCCGGATCTTCTTTTTCCTTCACCAGTTCTTCCCGAAGGCGTGCTTGTAAGGTTTCTTTGTTTCCGCTCATCTTCTGATCTCGATTACGGAGCTCTCGCCTCAGTTCCTTCAAAAGGAGTTGGTCTAGCGTTTTCGTAGTAGCCATTGCAGATCCCACTTCTGACACCAGTGTTACGAATCTCCCTATCCAGGCTCGCTGCAAATGGCACCAAACGACACCACCAACTGTAAGAACTTGACAACTCAGGGCTTGAAAATAACGTAATAGTTTAATGTCAATAAATAACAGCCAATACTGTACAATTGGCAGCACGTAACACAAGACTGTACAAATATCTCTCCGCTGTATCAACTCTTGCACTGGTCTCTCTGTCTCGTCTCGGACTTGTACTGAGCCGTTGTAACGAACTGTAGATCGGGATGTTCTCACTCCTGGTCTCTGATACCTTCGCTCTTTATATAGGGTCCCTGCTGGCCTTCTAGAACCGGACAGAACGTCGCTCGACCATTCTGGGTGGTCAGATGACTACATCCCTCGTGACACTCCTGAGCTCGGTTCACGATGTCGATCCTTCCCGAACCATCATGTTGATACTCGTCTCGGCCGATCGTCGTAACTCGTCACGGTTGACCGCTCATCTAGCGCTGGCCTGGGGCGATTTGCGTCGGCTGACTACACACACACACCACCACCCCCATCTGTGCCACCACCAGGTTTATAACAGTATAATATATATATACTATATATATTATATATTTTTAAATCACTAGTTTATACAAAACAATATTATAAGTAGAAAGAAAGGTATGTTAACAATAAAAATCAAAGGATCCTGTTACTTTAATAGTTTCTTTAACATAACAATCTGGTAGCAATCAATAATTAAATAACACTTTAAATACACATGTACATGAAATACAACATAAAATCATTCCACATTTATAGTATTACTCACTTGTCATCCCCCCGCCCCCAAAACACAACTATATATATATATATATTAGTTTTAAAGGTTTATTAGTAAAGTTTATTTGCATTAGAACTTTTATAAGATAAGGTAACGAAAAGTATCTTGTGTCTGCATGAAATTTATACATATTTTTTATTGTCTTTAATAGCATGTAAATATCGGATACTAGATGAAAGAGTGGGTCACGGTGGCTGAGCAATAAAGCGCTCGGCTTCCGTACTGGAGATTCCGTGTTCGAATCCTAGTGAAGACTAGGATTTTTTAATGTCGCGCTCTTTGGGCGCCCCTGAGTCCACCCAGCTCTAATGGGTACTTAACATTAGTTGGGGGAAAAGTAAAGGCGGTTGGTCGTTGTACTGGCCACATGACATCCTTGTTAACCGTAGGCCACAGAAACAGATGACCTTTACATCGTCTGCCCCATAGATCATAAGGACTGTATGAGGGTATTCATTTGAATGAAAGAGTGTAGTTTCAAGTTTGAATTATCTTTAATTTTTTTCTATTTTTTTTAAGCTGTTGAAAATGTTTTTACTTTAAAGATTTCGGTTATTTTAAAAGTGTTAACCCATCATGCAGAGATATTTAGTTAGTAATCTTAACAACATGAAGATTGCTAATGACTTTCTACACACACACAAAATTCCTATCTACGTAGTTAACTGAATAGAAGGCTAGAAAAGTTAAAAATATAGCACACAAAAATAGTTTAGAAAAAAATTCAGTACTAAAATAGTCAATCTTTCAAATACAATAATTCAGTCAAAGTAAATTGTGTTTCTGAAAGTTGCCTAGGACTGAGGGTTTTTATAATGAGGGTAACATTTTATTTTAGTGCATGACATAGTAATAAAAAAAAATCTCTTGAAAGTTATATATAAAATTTTCACACATGCCAGAGTGTAAAACATAGATTCAAATAATAATTAACTTAAGAATGTCAAAATTCACTTTGGTACACTAACAAAATACTGGGCTAATATCTGTTACTAAACGTCGTACTTGAATATCCATACCTAAATGTACATGAATGAGATTACAATTTAATGTATAGTGTTATTAAAGTCTTTTCTTCCATCATTGGTAGACTTCATAATCAACATACTCACTGTCTTGTTCTACATTACAGTAGAGGTCTGTGTTGAAACGAGAGCTGAGAATTTGTTTGGCGCTGTTCTGGTATGAGAAATAAAATATTTATATTGCTTCATGTGCTTCACAAATAGTAGCGAAAACAGTTGCGCGAAAAAGATAATCGCTTATACCTCCCACTCGAACTACCCCTTCAATTGAAATAGTTTAGTATTTTTGGAAAGAAATGAAAATCTTTTGTAAGAAAAGAGGTATACTTCTAAATTATATTTGTTAATAACTATTGCCATGGGCAACTTCTATTGATATGTTCCTAGATGATTGTTTATTTTAAGCGAAACATTTTTCCAATGGACCTCATTCACCAATCGTAAACAAACAACATTTAGCCAGGTGGTGCTCTATCTCTTCTATATAATTTACAATCTAATGTTTAATTCATGATGGTCGTCACGTGACAGTTTTGTCGTTGTTTTATCAATAAGATCACATGATTAAATGTTGCTTGTTTACGATTGGTGAATGAGGTCCATTAAACGTCTCGTATTTAATAGCTACCCTAGAAAATTATAGCCAGTGAGAGAGAGAGAGAGAGAGAGAGAGAAAGAGAGAGAGAGAGAGAGAGATCAGAGAAAAACAAAAAGGGGTCTTTATTACAACTAGAGTCATGTTTCTCAATCTTCAGAAAAAAAAAAAATTGTTGGTGGCACTTCTCTATGGGAGCTATGGCGGAGTCCCGACACCAAGCGTATTATTGCATTAATAACTGCAAAAACTCATTCTCCTGACACCTAAAGCTTATTATTGATCATATTAAAAAGGCAGCTTAAATAAAGTAAACAGTGAGTACACCGTGACCGACAATCGAGGCCAATTAGCGCATGTTTATCTTTATTTACTTTTATATTCAGCGGGACCTCTTGTAGTAGGCCTGTTTTTGGTCATAATGCGACAACAGAACGATGGTTAAACGCTCTCTGTCGATGTTTGGCCGTTTTTCAAGCGTCCAAAATTATAATTTTAATTTTTAAGAACCTTTGAATAATGTTTCACTAAAAAATACATTTTACCTATAAATTTGTATGCACTAACTACATTGGAACTAAAACCGATGTTTTGCTTGAAAAGAAGAGATCCCCATCAGATGAATAAAGTTGATTTGATTAAGGCTTTGAGGGTCGCCGCCAAAAAAAAAAGGTCTTTGGAAAATAATATTTGAAAAAGACGTTTATTTATAAGTGAAATTGTGTTCAATTCGCCTGCTTCGCTTTGTTACAGAACTATAATTAAAATGTCGGAATCTTTCTCTCAGACACACACACACACACACATTTCGTTTCAGAACCCATTTCAATTGCTTCTCTGAAAAGTTTCTCATAAATTCTAATTTTTTTCCAAACAAATACTTTTTCTTTCCTATTGTGGTGATTGCTTACTTTAAGAACTAACTGTGATCTATTCAGCAGTAATTAAATTAATTCTTCTTTTTCTTTATACATAGAAGAGCCATCAGTTTCAATTTTTTTAAAGTTTAGAAATGAGTGCGAATGACATATTTACCTGAAGTTTCGATGGCTATATGATGATATAATGATTCTGAATTGACAAGCGTTATATAATCATGTATTTCGGGCGCTGATGATGGTCTGCACGTTAGAATCGTTTCATGGAAACTGAAAGGATTGGTTTAACACAAGACTTTCAAATAATACAAGTAGTGTTAAATAGACAAACGATAACAAAAGTCATTTAGATAGTATTATAATTAAAGCCTTTTTGTTTCCGTGATTGGTGTTCATACGATATACTTACTGCCTCTCCTGCTAGATATGAAAGAAACATAGTGTTGAATACATTTTTATATTTATTCAACTTAAAATATAAATTATATAATTACACCAACGCAAAACATTTTAACATCAATTTTTTAAAATCCTGCCTAGACTCACTTATAATTTGCATGTGAATTTTTTTTATACCAGATAGTTGAATTCTATGTAATAATTTAATTGTCATTGGATAAAAAAAGAGGTTTTGTGTTGTTGTTTTTTTGTTTGTTTTTTGTTTGCTTTCGGAGTATTTTTATTTCTAAAATCTTTTTAACTTTCTTTTGTTTTTGTTTCTCAAAATATGTTGTTTGTGTGTGTGTTTGTGTGAGTGTTTTCTCAATGACTTTCCCAGCAGCATTTACAATTATATGAAGTTTATTTATATTTTTACGGTTCAGATTGCCGTATAAGGCAGTAATATAATAGCTTAAAATATTGCAGATCAGATGTAAGCGTGATAAGACATCGCCAAGGCTTTTTTTCGCTAACATTATTTTGATTAAAACTCTACATATACACAGGAGGCTCAGTGGCTTAGCGGTACAGCGCTTGGCGTTTGAAACGGGAGGACCCGGGTTCGAATCCTAGTGAGGACTGGGATTTTTAATTACGTGATCTTCAGCATGCGCTTCTTAGTCCATCCAGCTCTAATGGGTAAAGGCGGTTGGTCGTTGTGCTGGCCACATGACACTGTCACAAACCGCTGTGAGCCCACAACCGTTTGTGTGTGTGTAGCAGAACAACCGCAGTCCACTACCATGGCCTTAGTTATTGTGGAAAGTTTTAAGTTTGTTTACTGTTATTTATATTTTAGATCTAATGTCATTATTTATGTTTTAATATATTTTAATTAGATTTGTTTTATTATTGGAATGTTTATTTTGTTGTCACGGGACCAGAGTACCTAGGCTACAACGAGGGCGGGGTGATCTGGGGAACGGGGCAGTTGGAGCGGCCTACGTCATCACGGGTCAGATACCGATGATGCATGTAGACGTAACCACTGAGGTTATGCGTCACTGATGATGCAAGGGGACGTAACCACTGTGTTGCGGTGTAGTCCACGTGGGAGGGGTTTTTTTTTGCTCTGAAAAAGGGACAGTTAGTTGGCGTGGGTCTTGTAGAGCGGACGGTCGTATTTCCCGCTTCTGCTCGTGTCCTAATCTGGTACGAGAAAACTATAGCAGAAGGACTTCATGATTAGAGACATAGTCATTAGAGATCTGAGTTTAGTTTTAGTAGTTGATGTACCTGTATATAACGTTTCATTTGGAAGATTATATGTTGTGTGTAAATAAAGTTACAGTTTAAAGTTATAGTTTCTAACTATATTCCGGTGTTTAGTTTCATATCTTAATTATATAGACTAACACCAAAATCGCAACAGGGCTAAAGCCACCAAAGTTCCAGCGTCAACAGTCGGGCCTCCAGAATCACCCTAGACTACGACCAGTTCAAGCAGGCGCCAGCACACTGCTAGCGTCTTGTGACAGACACCATCGTTAACCGTATGCCAAAGAAACAGATGACTGATTGTGTTTTGTTACAAATATTCTCCCTTTTGCGGAAGGTAGTAAAATTGTTTATTTCGAAATGCGTAAAATGGTTTTCTCACACCACGTATTATCAAAACACTTAGATAGTGCACACATAGACAGTTTTGATAAGTGTAGCCTCTTTTCAAAATAAATAACTTTGACATTGAACTTTATGATTAAAGCTAATGCTGATAGTAATGACACAAGACAGATACTTGAAAAAAATACTTGGCACTGCCCTTTAATGACCCCGAAACATTGGAATTTGGAAAAAAAAAGAATGATTTTAAGTGTATGGGATGACATCAATTGCGAAAAAAGTTGTTGACAATTTCTGCTACAAGTATGCCATTGAAATGGTGATTTCAGGGCTATTCTAAATCCAGAAACATAATACATCTCTTAAGTATAACCTGTAACCCTGGTTGTAGAACTGACAGTAGGCAACCTAGTTGGCCTCCTTCAGTAGTAGAACGACCATGGTTCATCTCAAACACTTTTTAGTGTGTTGTAGAGCCATATTTTGGAGTCATTGCCGTCCACAAATATCACAGGTTAAGTTGGTTTTCGCTTTGATCGTTGAAAAGTCGGCCATTTTCCGTATGACACGCTTTTTTTCCGTAGCTGAAATCCATGTTTTTTTCACTGTCAATAGGTTTCTTGGTCACCGTCTATCTCCATCTAGTGCGCTCTAGGGATATGTCTTCCCAATGGACAGTATCAACGCTCATTATTTTGAGGATCCGTTTTATTACATCCACGTAACGGAGGTGGGTGCGACCAATTTTTCTTGAGCCAGGCGCGAGTTGCCAGTAGAGAGTGACTTTCGGGATGCGGTTGTTCTCCAGGCGAACGTGTGCTAGCAAGTGCAGGCGGCGTTGTCTGAGGACTGGTAGGATGCTAGGAAGACCCGTTCGCGCAAAGGTTCTCGGTATTGCATACTCTCTTTTGCAATGTGATTTTCAAGATCATCTGGAGGCAACGCAAGCAGAATGAGTTTAGTAGACTACTTAAACTACCATAATCTGTATTTATTGTCATTTATTGTTCATTATTGTTCATTACATGTATTGCTTTTATTAGCGACCCCGAAATGGGAAAAGACGCTATTAGTTTTGTGTGGCCTGTCTATCTGTCCGTCCCGTTTAGATCCCAGAAACTAGAAAAGTTAATGAAAATCGGACATCATACTTTAGATCATTCATAGTTCTGTTGCAACGGCTACTTTTTTCTTTTCTGAGAGCGAAAAATCTATTTTTTTTAATCATTTATGCAAGCAGTTTTTTTTTATAAAAATACACCATTCTTTTCTCCATTTTTCTCTGTCATTTGTCTTTGATAGAATTTCATTCTGATGTTGTTTCTGAAAATATTGAAAGCTACCTTACTACCTGCCAGGGTAAACCACTTCGGGGGCCGATTTTGAGTTTGTGTTTCCACATAAACTGTTTTTGTAACCTTGTATTTTGCGTATTTAATTTACTGCAGCAATATGTACATTGAAGTTTCAATAGCCAATAAGATGCAAAATATTTGTTCTATTTGAATGGAAAGTTTCAAATGAAATTGTTTTAACTAAATAAAAAAAATGACTGCGTTAAATAAATTTACTTGAGCTTTAAGGCAAAGATAAACAAAATCTGTTTTATGCTAGTAATTTATTTATAGGAAAGGAAGTGTGTAGTGTAGTATAATTTAATTTGAGTTAAGAGGGCACGTACATTTTTAGACAGGGTCTTAGGAAGGGGAATGTGTTTTGATCAACGTTTGAAGCATTAAAGAAGTTCTAATACGTAGGCAAATTGTATTTATATACATGTTAATAATATCAATATTAACTTATATCCTTACCTAAATATGTCTATATGTCTATCTAGAACGAATCTTCACTCTTAACAAAATTTTATTTTTGTATGTTTTACAATAAGAAAATACAATTTGCTAATAAAAATATAATACTTCTCCTAACTCGTTCTTTAAGTATCTGTCTTTCGAACCTTTATTTAAACAAATTCTTCAGAAGACTATGGTTAATACTTCTATATAACTGATTCAAACATGTAAAAAAAAATTAACAGAATAAAATAAACAAGCAAACAAACAAACGATTCAATGCACAGAAGTACGTAGACTCTATATCCTGTTAAATTCTTTCATTAGTAGAGCTCAGATGAACTTACCTTGTTTCCTCTTCGAACTCAAGTTTTGAATATGTGTTGTAATGAGAGCTCAGCGTTCGTTTGACGATGGTCTGGTCTGAAAGAAAAAAGAAAATATTTGTTACTTAATGTACTTCACATTCATTACCAAATCTAGTGACTCACAAGCGAAACGTAAGAAATAATTTGACTCCTAGTATATTATCGCCTAGTTTCGCTTGGTGCGTTATCGCTAGGCGGTGGTGTCGAATCCAGTGTCACAGGTTCGAGCCTCGGTCGGCGCATGCCCTTATTTTCGTAGCATTTTAATTCACTACTTTCTCTCTTAAAAACTTGGTCCCTGGTGCTGTTATTCATTTATGTTTAATATATGTAGTATATTAGACATAATATGATTCGCGACTTTGAATAGTGCGCTCTGATAACTAGAAAACCCTCCAATACATTTTTTTTTTACTTTAAACTTTTAGTTCTCCTCTCACTACGAAAAAAAAAGCCACCCGTCTGAAGCTAGGAAACTCTAGGTGCCGACGATTTGTCCCTGGCCTTGCTTGGGGACTTTCCAGTGCTCACCCTGATCTTCTTGCTAAATAAAATAGGGATCCTGTAACATTTCCAGTACTCAAGAAATATTTTGTTTCTTGCATACAATACGCTTTAGAAATATTTATTAAACAATATTTTCAAAATTGCCAAGCTTAAAAGATTAACTTTAATAAAGATTCATACGAAAATGTGTATCCTTACAAAGCTTATATCAGCTCTGTCCATCCGGTAAAACACTCTATTACTCCTACACCAAATCTCGGATCAAGCTGAAATGTTGCACACTTATTTCTTTTACCTGACAACACACAAATCAATTTTAAAATTTAACCCATTAGTTAATTAACTATTGACAATTAATCATTTTGTTTGGCATCTCGAACAGGCGAAAGAGATTGTACCTGACGTGTAAGTTGATATAAGTTGAATTAGTCCCATTTACAGTGTGATCGTTTTGGACTTGGATTGTTCTTCTTTATACATACAATAGATCAATCTATTTATTGATTTGTTTCTAGAATGTCTCTACATATTTTATATTCAATAATTACCTGAAGTTTCGTTCGGTAAATGACAATTAGGCGATTGTGTAGAGGCATTCCTATTATCTTCATGTACGTGTGGTGATGGTAATGGTCTGCTTGTTGGAATCTTTTTCTGGGAACTAAAAATGATTGGTTTAATACATGTTTAGAAACTAAAAAGAAAATGTGATGAATTTACAAAAGCATACCGAGGATGTCATATTTTTGTAATATTGGAATGTAAATCTTATTATTTCAATCTTGGAATAACACACTTGACAAATAAAATGCGTAAGACGTAGTTATCTTCTCTTTTAAAGTAACCATCTTAATTTCTAAGATAAGATAAGATAAAGTGAACAAAATATAATAATAAATAAGTTTACTAATAATGACAATGCTTTCGATTTCGAAGATTAACGATGACTGCAGTGTTTCACGTGGCTATGAGAACCCAGTATTGACCTACATATTTTGCCAAAAACCTAATGCAGACAGAGCTATTTTTTTCCACTGGGTTCATGAAACGGGTTGACTGGATCAACTTGGAAAGCTAATGACTTTGTAGTGTCTCTAATCAACATGCACAAACATTTTTATTTAAATAGTAACTTCTCTAATAAGTTAAGAAAGTTTTAATCAGGTAAAAGTACAAGCGGTACTGGGGCGGGTTGGCTATAAGATCATTCGGGTAAATGCCTGGTAAGTAGGGCCACCAAAAGAGCCGCATAAATGCCATTACCAAACGTATGAAATTTTTTCAAATGTTATATAAACTTCTCTTATAAAAGTGACCCTTTTAGCGTCGTTTAAAAAAAACATTTCGACAGTGTAATACTAATTTAATCTAAACACGTTTTCGAAAATAATTTTGGCTAATAGCCTACATCGGTAGGCAGTGCTACTATTATATTATTCTTCATCTTTTTAGGGCCTGCGCACTTTGCGATTAAAAAGCGACATAAGGTCATTATATTTCTTATAAATTTGTAGAGTCCACTGTATGCATGTAAAGTTATCGTTACATTATCAAACTTATGAATGTGTGTACAAATAGACCTATAATTGGAGGCCCATCGTATGATAAACAATTTGTAGGCCGGATTATATACAATGCCCCTGGCCGATTTTGACTCTTAGTCCTTCGATGACGTGGTGTTAAGTAAAATTCTACCTGTTTAGCTCTGTTGCAGTTTTACGATGTCTGAAACAATTATAAACTATAACAATGGTAGCCAGGAGAAATAATGTCCAGCCAACAGCAGCTACCGTTATAATTATGATGTCGATTTGGCTGATTGTAGTTGATGTATTACTGAGTGTAGAGTTATCTGAAAAAGAGCAAACATTGAAATACATAGTAAATTTAAACAATGTTTTTGACTCGATGACCATTAAAGTCAATAACATCATTAACATGTTTCCTGAAAAGAAAACGTTTCATTTAGGAAGAAAAAATGGTTAACTGTACACAACACAATAATGTTTACTGGGGGACTTGTTATGTAAAATAGAGATCATGTTTTTTTTTTCTGTTTTTTTTTAAAGACAGAAGCTATATTAAATTAATCCATTTTTACAAAGCCTATACCAGCCAGAAATGTTTAGCGCCGTTCTGTCCGGTTCTAGAATGCTATTAGGGACCCTATATAAAATGCGGAGGTGTCACAGTCAAGACGGTTAACTACAGCTCGGTTTACTACAGTCCGGTAGACTACAGGTTCAGTGGGGTTCAGCGGTGTGGTTCTGTACGGCGCATTACGACGGTTCAGTGCGAAGTACTGTCAAGTACAGTCAAGAAGAACGACGTCCTGATCTTGATCGAGTCCAACTCAACGGGTCATGTGTGTGAAGTCAGTCCTGAACTGTTGAACCCAGTGCAAGCCCGGAATGAGAAGTTGAGACCGTACGTCGGTACGGGTGTTAACGGAGAAATATTTGTACAGTCTGTGTTACGTGTTGCCAATTGTACAGTATTGGCTCAGATTTATTCAACTATTAAAGTGTTACGTTACTCTGGAGCCCTGAGTTGTCAAGTTCTTTAAGTTGGTGGTGTATGGTGCAGTTTGCAGAGAGCCTGGATAGGTAAATTCGTTACAGAATAATAATCGAATCGCTCTTAGAAAAAGCCATTAGCTTCATAAAGGATGATTTGTTTTGGGAAAAAAAAATTGCTTGGGTTTTAAAAACCTTATATAGAGTCTCCCTGTCACCTTCACCTATCCTTTAGAGGTTTAGTCTGTTAGACAAAATCTGTTTATTCTTCTTCTTCATTCCTCTCCGTCTTTGGCCTTGGACAGAAACACACTCATTGGTAAGACCGTTCATTCCTTTATGCTTTCTTCCCATCGCTTTCTTTGTCTATTCTTCTTTATCCTGGTACTATTTCCTAAAGAAAGGTCTCTGCGAGACCCGAGGACCTTGTAATGTGACCTTTGAGTTGAAGTTTGCGTATTTGACATTAGTTAGCAGATCATCCTGGGGCCCATTACTTGTATTAATCATGTCTTTAATCTCTTCATTATTTGATGCAATCATTGTATGTGATACTTCTGTCAGTCTGGTCAAATAACGTACTTACGAGAATTAGTCCTCTCGGATCGCAATCAAAAAGATGATGCCAAATAAAACAAACGTTTTTTTGGGGACAATAAACCTATATGTATTTCGTTAAATTTGTGTCATTAAAATTAATTACAAGATTGATTCAAAATAATTGAATCATCTTCTTTCAAAAAAAAAGCAATTTTTTTTTTAATTGCATTATATGAGTACTTACTCCTACAAGCAAAGCTTAGCGTTTATCACTAGCGTCAACTGTTCCAAATCAAATGGTTCGATTAATATTCTAGTCATACTAGAATGAAAAAGGGCATAACATTTTAAGAATCTATTTTATCAACTTTTTATTATCCTTTCAGGCTTAAATGTAAGGCATACGATCTTCCTATCTTAATGACTGACAACACATTCTTTTTAAATGCTACAATTATTTTTTTTAAGTTATTTTGAAGGTTATTGGGTTCAGAGGAGTTAATGATCATTGTATTATTCTTTTTTTTTTTATACTTTTTTTTTTCAATATCGTCCCTTGCAAAGAAAGATGAATAAGGAAAAATAAAATGTGGATGTTAAGTTTAACACACTAGAGACATTGGAGAGAAATTAAAAGTATTGTATCATCATTGGTTATATAACTGCCTAGTCAAATGTGACAAGTGGTATGCTTTAAGTTGAGGCAAAGCAATGCAGTATTACTTTCATGGCCGACTGAATTTTTACACAGGCATTATGGTTCGTGTTGCGGAGGGTGGCTATAATACCGGTCGTTTTCTTAGAATTAAAAAGGGAGTACATTTCAAATATGTATATTGCTGTGTAGAGGCTCTATAACCTTGCTAGGAGTAATAAAAATGTCTTTTTTAGAGTTATTAACATATACACACATTTCTAGTAGTTTATAAATTACAAAAGATAGGGTTAAATAATTTAATGTAAAAAAAAACAACAAACCTTGCTTTATTCTAAATGTTCCAGTTGTTGAGTTACTAATAATGCCCCATTTATTGATTACGATAATTTCATAGATGTAGTCAGTGTCTGGCGCTAAATACGTAATACACAGCTCGGGAGTCTTGCTTTTCATTGTCACCATAGGTTTATAAGAACTGTTAGTCATGAGAATTATCTGGTAAAAGTCATCGATATCTCCAGAACTATTAAACCATAGAATATATGGTGACTTGTCCAGTTGACTTTTTTCTTCCAACAGATGACTAGGAGGACCCGGATCTAAAAACATAATAATTATAACACTTATAAATTTAATAATAATTATATGCTAATTAATTAAAAAGTAAAGTTCCCCTTTCAAGCCATGCGATCAATGGGATGTAAAGGTCATCTGCTTCTGTTGCCCACGGTTAATGCGAGTGCTATGTGGCCAGCACAATGCCCAACCACCTTTACTTTTCCCCAGTTAATTTCAGAACTCAGAGGTGCCAAAAAATCCCGAAATTTAAAATCCCAGTCTTCACAGGTATTTAATTTGTTTTCCTCTCAGCCATCGCGTCTCCCGCTAATTAATTTTTTTTTTAATTACTACAATAAATTTCAGCGACTTATTGAAAAGATTTGATTTCTAAATAATATATTCATCACTATAACATTTTTTATTATTTTTGTTTTTACATTATGAGATTCCATGTTTTAAAAATATACTCTATTATACAATTTTAGTTTAATACTCTGAAACTATTGGGTTGTTTTTGCCTATAGTATTTATTAAAATGCATTTATATTTCATCAACTGAATTTTCCTCCTTGACGTTGTTCTGATTATATATATATATATATATATATATATATATATATATATATATATATGTTTATACTGTGTGAATCTCTAATCTATTGGTTCACTTATGTACTATAAAATCAAGCTTCATTTATTTTGTATATGACTCAGATTTGTTAGGGTTAATATTTAATATGTATTTGGTTCCGTATCTTAGCCAATTAGTCCCTCTTATTCAGCACTTGAATATGTACATATTACCCATTCATTCGACTATAGGAAAAAATTTCCATGTCGTAAGATAACAAGCCTGAAGATCTGTTCATAATTTAGAGAAAAATGAAACTAATAAAGTAAAGTAACCTTTCCTCTTTCAGACCTTGCGATCTATAGGGCTGATGATGTAAATGTCATCTGTTTCTATGGCCTACGGTTAACGAGGGGTATCATGTGGCCAGCACAACGACCAACCGCGTTTACTTATCCCAATTTAAGTAGGGTACCCATAAGAGATTAGTGGACTCAGAGGCAGCCAAGGATCCCGAAATTAAAAATCCCAGTTTTCATCAGGAATACAAACCGAGACCTCGGGTATAGAAGCCAAGCGTTTTATCACTCAGCCTCAACGCCTCCAATAAATGTAAGAAACAGATTGTTATTGTAAAACCTTAACTTTCTACCATGAATAAAAAAAAATAATACCCAATTTACATCAACCTAAACATTTATAGTTTATTTAGAAAGTTTACTACATGTTAAAACGTACTGAACTTGTGCCAAAATGAATTCAAAGTTAAAAAAACAAAACAAACTTACCATTAATGCAAGCATTAAAAGTTTGATTGAAATATTCATTGCTTGAACAACCACATTTACCATTCTCGCAGAGAAACCCGGTCTCACAAACGTAAGTACTGTTGCAGAAGTCTCCAAATCTCCTCTCTATATCAGGGGGCAATAATAGAAACAAGGGAAAAAACGGGATACTCCATCAACTCAAGTTTATTCATCTTTAATGCCTTATATGTAGTATTTGAGAAAAATATTATTATTATCAAGTCAAGTTTAATCATCTTTAATGCCTTAAATATTGTATTTGGGAAAAAATAAAATTATTATAGTGTCGTACCATGAATATTATAGGATGCATAGAAGCCAGCGCCGCTTATGCTTACATCAGTTTTAAAGCACACAAAAATTTTATTTGAACTGGATGTTATAGTATATGGTACTGATTCGTAATCAACACTACCAGACAGGTTGGCCAGAAGTGATGACTGTGTTGTTGGACCATCAAAGATCTGTAGGAAATCACAGCATCTTTCGGTATCTAGAAAATATATACTGTTAAAAAAATAGCTTTTGAGTTTTCAAAACACATTTGAAAATATTGAAAATACAAATGCAATATATTTCTCCCACACCCCTTTTCGAGTCGAGTTGAAATTTTGTACAATTATTTATGTACCTGAAAAGACTATAATCAATTAAAAAACGTTTAAATTGAGTTAATTAATTATTTTGCTTTTGAACAAGTAAAATGAATCGTACATTAAAGATGTGGTGGTATAGGTTAAATTAGCCCCAATGATCAGGCTTGACCCCTGAGTGAACAAGTTATTTTTAATGTATTCTAAAAAGTGATCACATTAACATTTACACAGATTTACAGATTATTACTTCCCCATTTCCCTTTTCCCAACTGGTCTAGACAATTGATACAATTATACTTATCTTGTTTATTTAGTTTATTTTTAAAAAGTTTTTATCAATTTACTCTGCCTGTCTGTCTGGTAAAAAGTGTGTACACGATATTTCTCTCACACCCATTTTTGGATCAAGCTGAAATTTCGTAATGTTATTCATTGACATAGACAAGACATGAAACCATAAAAAAGTAACCGATTAGACAATGAATTACTAGTAGTGAATTTTTTGTTTAAAAGTAATAATAGGATGCAATACTTAAGTATTCACAGCTATGGCTAAATTTGTTGGGTTTAGTCCGTTTAAATAATTGTTAATTAACGCTACTTCCCCTTCATGCATTCTCCGATCAAGTTGATACTTTAAAAAAATATTGTTTGTACTAACGAAATATAAATCAATAAATAAAAACACTCAATTATTCTATCAATTATCAGTAACTAATTATTTTGTTTGATATCAAATAAGGGGAATAACTTGTACATTATCGGTAGATATAGTCTGAAAGACTGAGTTCTTTGTCTTTAAAAAAAAAAAGATTTTTATATTTTTGCATGTTATTTATATTTAAATTTAAGTTTTATGCCTATTACACACGAGCCAACTTTTATATACATGATAGATAAGTCTAGCTTAGAACCCTTACTAAATATTCTTATATGTCATCACAATTTCTCTCTTGGACACTCTAATACATGTAGTGTTTAATTACAAATTAAATAAAGACTATTGGAAATGCTTCTCATTTAAAAACATTTTGTGCACATCGTTGTTTCCAACGTTTTATTATAACGCTTATGTCAACTCTGTCTGTCCGTCCGTCTGTTTGGTACAAATGCTGTACACGTTATTTCTCCTACTTTCGATTCTCGAATGACATTAAAACTATTATTAATTATTCGTTGTCTCTAACAAAGTATGAATCAATCAAAAAGGTTTACCAATTAATTAATTAATTAGTGAAAATCAATTAGTTGTTGTTGTTTTTTTTTAAAGATAAAAGGAATAAAATAGTACTGTATTGGGATATATGGTTATAAATGTGCAGTTATATTGCATTTATATTTATAAAGCTTTGTTTCTTTAAAGAAATGTTAATATTTTGTTTTGTTAATGTTTTGAGCAAGATTAGCTTGTTTTTACCTTAAAGTTACAATTTTTCCAGTTGGTCCAGAAATCAGCTTAGTGAAGTAATAATTTTCAGGATAGTCTTCAGGGTATCCAGGGCTCGAAATATTGCCTGAGCTATTCCTTAATATAGTCTGAGTATCTGTAGTGTAATAAAGTAAAACCATAAGTTAAAGAAGGCAAGAAGTGTAGGGTATTAGCCACCGCAAACATTACATTGGATCATCAGTTTAGAGTGCAGAAGGAAAATTTAAGGCATTTAACGAAGGCCCGAATTAAAAACTCCCCTCCCGTATCGGTTTCCACAATATATTTATTTTTGCATTGTGTCACCTAAAAAAAAAAGAAATATCCATTTCATTATATTAATTGTAATTGTTTATTTGACGTCTTTTTAATGTCGAGAAAAGACAATGTTACAGACTATACTGTGTACGCTATTTCACGAAATCATTATCATTCTTTGCTCTCTCTTTCTCTCTCTCTCATTTCTTTTTCTCTACAAGCCTACAAGCTTCAGGGAAACCTATGAGCCTACAAGCTTCAGGGAAACCTATGAGCCTACAAGCTTCAGGGAAACCTATGAGCCTACAAGCTTCAGGGAAACCTATGAGCCTACAAGCTTCAGGGAAATAAAAATGAAATAGACTCTAAATATTAGGCCTATTTTTTATAATAATAATAATAATAATAATAACCTTATTGTCCGTATGGAAATTTGTCTTACAATGTGTGCATTACACCGTTTCTACAAGGAAGAGTCAATAAAACTAAAATGTGACGTATAGCAAATTAATATTAAGTTGACATACGGTAGATAAAACAAAAATGCTTTGAAAATACAGAATTCTTTTTTTTGTACTATTTCTATGTATGATTTATACATAGACTACGTTTTTTTTTCTTTTTGAAATAATAATAATAAGGCTTGTCGTACAAAGGTTTAATATAAAGCTTGTGTTTGTTCGCTAATTAAGGCGTTCAGAGTGTGAATCTATCAAAACCGTGTCTTTCCTAACCTTTTTATTGTTTTCCGTTTTCTGTCCGTCCTATTAAAAAAAAATTCTTATATTTAATCTCTTTATGTTTTTATTAAACTAAAGTAATATTTCCTTTTATCTATGTTTTGTTTCCCAAATCTTATATATGAACATGTCCACGGCTTGCTAATTTAGCCCCGAGACCTACAGCGTCATTAGTAGTTTAAGTAGTCTAAATACTAAATTAAATTAAACTTACACCACTGTGACACCTCTCTCTCTCTCTAGTTGTTAGAAATTAATGGTGGTTGAATAAAATATATTATTGCTGACATAAGCAAAAATAAAATTTGTATAGTATTTTAACAAGTAACACGAAAGGAGTCGAATGGTCAAGGAAGAATTAGATATCAAGGTAAAATAAGTAGCGGAGTTTGACCAGAGTAGTCCACTGGTTCTTAGATAGCAGAAGTGTTGGGGAAATTTAAGTGCATAAATGTAAAATTTTTGGAACATTTTTCTGTACACGGACTTTAAGATATTGCGATGTGATGCTCATTTATAATATGGTAGTTATGACAAATCACGTAATAAACACAGCATGAATGTATTGATATGTTATTCCATAATAGATGTTGGTCTGTTAAAATGGATCATTTAGTTGTGAAGTAAGAATGCTTTAGTCAGCTATAACTATTAAAAACCCAAAATAACGTCTACATTTTTCTATACTTTTGTAGTTATTACCGTATTTTCGCACATATAGCCTGCGGGTTATACAAGTTTTTACAAACGAATGAAAGCTGTGCGGGGTATACAAAGATGTGGGGCTTGCAAAATGTATTTTACTCATAAACATAGCAGAACGGAAACTACGGATTTACATAATTTTTTTTTCTTAGAAGCTGCTTCAATGATGATTATAGTAAGCCCTCTGTTATTGTCAAGCCAGATAATCTTTATTCACTTGACACAACTTTGGTTTTGCAAGATATACTTTGTAATTCGAATATTATACAGACATTAGTTTTGCATAATATTATCTCGAGAATATTCAAACGTGAATTTCAAAATTAAAGAATCGTGTGTCTTAAAGTCATCTTTTCCTTTACCACTAGGATGTAGCTAGGAGTTAATCTTGTGTGACCTAAAGAGGATTCATGAATCAATATGATCAGTTCACATGACCTATTAGCGGGTAGAGCTCTAAAGGTAGTCTAAGAGATGTATCGTCAGTAACAGTCCCCGTGTGACTTTATTGTTAATAACGAGCTCCCATAAGACTTGTATAGCTAGATTTAGGTACTTTATATCAACAGATCAGTGTTAAAGGTATGCTGGCACGTTCGTCCAGATGTACATTGGTCCCTACTTGTACTGCCTAGGTTATAAAGTATAACCTCCAGGTAGACAAATAAACTAATGTATGCAAAACAAGACTAAACAAAGTCGCAGGTAAACATATATACAAAGTTTATTTACAAAAAAAGTCAAATAAATGTGTAAATAAATGGCCATCAACTCACAGGCCTTCTCCACACAAATACAAAAGATAGACTCAAAATAGTATGGCACACCGCCCTAGTCATATGTTACAGCTATGTAAATAAATAGGCATCAACTCAAAGGTCTTCTCAACACAAAATAAAAGTTACACACTTCAAAAAATAGTACGGCACACCGCCCTAGTCATATACACTATCGCCATATTCAGATCACACATCAGTATAGAAAAATGAAGATCACAGGCCTCAGGTCAACACATGACCACTTTTGGCCACTCTGAGGTTGCAGCTGTTGCAGGCTTCAGGCTTACACAGCCACTTTTAGCCCAAAAAAAAAACAAAACAAAAGGGTCATGCTGTACTACAAGCTTCAGGGAAACCTATGAGCCTACAAGCTTCAGGGAAACCTATGAGCCTACAAGCTTCAGGGAAACCTATGAGCCTACAAGCTTCAGGGAAACCTATGAGCCTACAAGCTTCAGGGAAACCTATGAGCCTACAAGCTTCAGGGAAACCTATGAGCCTACAAGCTTCAGGGAAACCTATGAGCCTACAAGCTTCAGGGAAACCTATGAGCCTACAAGCTTCAGGGAAACCTATGAGCCTACAAGCTTCAAGGAAACCTATGAGCCAACAAGCTTCATAGAATCCCACCTATAGACATCCGTTCGGTAAAGCCTATCTGATGATTCAATACAAGTTGAATTCCTCAATTCAATACAAGTTGAATTGCTACAAAAATATGTCACGTTTGGGAGTACCCCAGGATGCAGAACATCAAAGTAAAAATATATTGCCTGGAAATCATTTGAGGCTATATCTACTAATTAATACGTTATATAAAATACAATATTGACTAAAGATATACTTAGACCAAAGATCTCCAGAGCAGGGCACACTTCTCCCGAGTACCCCAAGACACACGACCACTAACAAAAAAAAATACAATTTACAACACAGGTCCAGTGGTCAAGCTGGTAACTCTGGAGCAAGCGGCAACTAAACAAGGTCTGCATGCCCTTATATAAACTTCTAAAGGGGAATCACTCATATAATCAAAATTACTAAACAAAGTTATTTCTCCATTATGTCACATCTTGAAATACTGACGGCTATGATAAAATAGTATGCAGTGCATATTATAGGAAATTAGACAAAATAGGACCATAAGCAGATTTAAAATTAAGGAAACAAAACAAAACAAAAATATTTAATGAGTATGTAATGTATTAGACATAATAAAAACCTTTCATTGTCAACATCGAATTAGTTCAATTAAAAACGAGCTAGTTGACCCGCGGCATAGTATGCACCGCTAATTTGCAGGGCAGCCTTAGGCTTCTGGAAATCGTCTAAAATTGCAAAATATACGAAACTGTCCTGGAAATCTCCAGAAATTATTAAAATCTTTTGAAACCTCATAAAAATCTCCTGAAATAAAACAAAGTTGTCATTTTGAGGTGTCATTCAATATGGAAAACGCCAATCCTACGCGCGATAAAGAAAAAGGGAATTTTACAATACCCGTAATTGTGGAATCTAGTGAAAGAAGCTGCTCGCCGCTCAAACTAATGAATATATACTTGAGGTCAACAATTTTCGAAGATGTAAACATTTGGTAATCCTTGCTACTGAGCTGATTTATTTAGGAAACATAATATTAATGATATACTGTATGATTTCGCTACACGCTAGTCTATTAAAGTAATTCTGTACCTAGTAAAGAATGAATAAAATGCAAAGACACATTTATTTTCTAATCCAATCTTGTGACAAGTGGAGTTAAAAGATGGCCGTTTTAGCGTGTTTATGGGGGTTTTAGTTTGTGGAGCCACACTTGCACACAAGTACTTACAGGCACAGAGTTAAAAAGGCAGGCAACAACAAAATGATATAAAACTATATATAGACTTATTATAAAAAGAAAAAGATAAAGGTGTAATACTTTACAGTGGTATGGGATGAGATTTAGTAAATATATTGGTCGTGTTAAGAGCCAAGTGGTCCGAGTGTCCTTAGGCTTTTCTTCTTAGCTTATCAGTGTCCGGTGCTGCCGTAAGAAGACTGGTGTGGCTGGTGCTGACGCTGTCTGCTGGTGGGTTGGCAGAATGGGTCTAGGCCGTGGGCAGTCCAACTATCTGTAGGGGCAGGGATTAGCTGCGGCTACTGTCAGCGAAGCCAGTGACGTATCTTGGCAAGCGTTGTCGTTTGGATGCTGGTGAAGTAGGAGTAGGGCTGATGTTTCAGCTGAGCTTAGGTATCAGCAAATCTAGTATCAGTGGTGAGTTGATAAGTGCAGACTACCTATGAATAAAAGCTGCAACGACATGACACCTGGGATGTAGATGCATTTCTGTGAAGGACATATTCAGAATGATAACATAATACAGAAACTCTCAGCTAGGTCCATAAATAGCAAAGGGAGCTAATAAATAAATACTTTATCCCGTTAAGGGAAATAACAATAAAAAAGGGAATCCCATAAAAGGAAATAACAAGTAGTAACAAAGTCCATAGCAGCCCTTACAAAACTTAAAATAATATGGAAAGACAACTTAGCCCTCAGCACCAAAATCAGACTGATACGCTCCCTAGTCATGCCACATTTTTATATGCTTGCGAGTGCTAGAGAGGATGATTCTAGCAATGGAATTGAGATGCTACAGAATGATCCTAGGTATCACATTCAAAGACAGCGTCACAAACCAAGGCAAAAAAAAAAAAAACAGGGAGAAATGGAGAAAGACGTTTCGACAAGACTAGCTGGTTTCCCCAACGGTCTAAGAGACTAAGGGATAGGTAAAGGTAAAAGGTAAATATTGCTTAGATAAAAGAGATGAAAGGGACTTACTTAGATTATGTCCTCCCGCGTCATTGGCATTGTCTGAAGCCTCCTCCCACTTGTTGTCCACTGTTCTGAGGGATGAAAGGGAAGATCAACGACTGATACACTGACACTCCCATGCTTTCACACATGTAAACATGGCTGGGACGAAGTCTCTAACTAGAATAAAAGTAAGTAAACATGACTTTACCAAAGTAATATGTTTTGGCGATATGGATATAATATATAATACATAGAGACAACTAAAAGGTTACTTGCAAGGGAATGAAATGTATTATACTTGGTAATATGACATGCTATAGAAATGTTAAGATAAATCCCTGCCATGGAATTATTGAATAACAATATGCTAAGTGCTGGAATTGAGCGATAATTTATCAGAGATAAATTGCTGATAGCAAAAGAGCGTTAATGAAATATATTTTAGTCCAAATAAAGGGGGGGGGACTTTAAATATTTTGCCACAAATGTCATAATATTAAATATGAAGATAAATTTAATTTACTTACATTATCCATAAGGAATACACAAATATATACACACAATAGTGTAAATAAATGCATAAATATATAAACACAACTAAGTAAAGTGGTTCTCAAGCACTTTACAAAGCTGCATACCACCAATCCACAGTAAATGAGAAGGGAATAATAATATGTAGATATCAAAGACGAGAGAATGATCCACTCTTAGTCAGGTCCCGAGGAAGAAATGATCGTGGACCACGAAGTATGTCCAGATAAACGTTAGACAGGGTGTGGGGAAGGAGTGGTGGGCGATATAGACAATCTGGCGCCGCCGAGAGAAAAGTCCCCGGGGATAAACATTGTGCAAAAGACGCGAATTGTGAGACCAGGAAACTTGTCCTCCCGCGTCCCTTTGTGTTCCTGACCAGGTAGTCAGATAAGGTGAAGGGGAGATGATCGGGGCTGGGTCAGAGCAAGAAAGATTACGTCTTGACACTGAACAACGCAAACTGATCGGGAAGATGTTGCCCGAGACGTTGAAGTGAGTAGGCCCTTTGAAATGATTAGCCGCTCCTGAAGGGGGAGTCAGCAGGGGAAAGCACAGCTGGCATGGAGGAAGGGATGGGGGTCCCGTGCACCGTTCTTCCACGTTGACCTCGTCAATATGAAAAAGGGCGTGCCTTGGTCGGACGTTCAACCAGTTTGGTCAAGGGGGAGGGTATTCCCGTCAAGAGTCTAGTCTGGCATGTGTTAAGAGGGAAAAGAAAATATGACATCAGTGCCCGATGGAGGGGGTTTTATTGGAGGGGTGGTGGTATTGGGTTTTGGGCTAAGTTTAAGAAATATATAATGATAAGTATAGTAAATAAAATAATTAAATGCTTGGACCTGAGTGATACCTTGAGTGAGCTAAGACGATGTGTCACAAAACTCTTAATTTTCACTTATTATCCGTATCTCTACCCAAACTGGGCCCTGCGCAATCGACTTCGCATAGGGACTTCCTGCTATTTATTGAAGGATGAAAACAGAGAAGACCAATTATTCTCCCCCCCCCCTCTTTTTTTAGCGCAAAAGTTACGTGGGGTAACTCTAGTCCCACTTGCACTGATCAGGGAACATGAAATGCACCAAGATACCTGTTTGTAGTCGCTGAATGAACTCTTTATGTTGTCTGTTGTACTTATGTGTATTTTTCTGTTGTGTTGTCTTTATATGAGAAACGAGTCCTTGTAATCACAACAAATTTCCGTAATGATCAATAAAGCAGTCTTAGTCTTAGTCTTAAAAGAATAATCTTTCCATAACTTTTGCTAGTGTAAAGCATGGTTGGGCCATTAAGAGAATTAAATAAATAGATATATACTTTTATCAAAACTTTGATAATGTGAAAAAAAATTACCGTTCATACAAGTTCTCGAGGATGGGTCGAAATACTCGTTGGTTGAACAATTACATTTCCTATCAATGCAGTTTAACCCATAGCTGCAGACAATGGTGCTGCTGCAAAAGCTCCCCAAAAGTCGTTCTATATCGGAATATATAATGTAAAAAAGAAATCAAGTCATGAAATGCTTAACATGGTACAATATACCGAAAAGTTAACAGTAAAGTGACGTACCTTGTATATTATAGGAAGCATTAAAGCCAGTTCGGGTTTTAACACTATCAGTTCGGAAGTAGACTAAGAGTTCGTTCGTACTTGATGATATCTTCTTTGGTGATGACGTGAAGTTAATATTACCAGTCAGGTTGGCCAGTAGTGAAGACCCAAATGTGGGACCATCAAATATAAATAGAAAATCGTAGTCGATCTCGATATCTACAATATTTATGCTGTAAAAAATGATAAATAAAACTTAATTTCTGTCATACTGTACCTAAAACTATGTAATTTTATTTCTGACAGTTTTTCAATAAATGTATATTACTTACTCTAATATTACCATATATCCATCCTCTCCTGATATGAGCCACGTGATATTAGAATTATCTGGGTAGTTGATAGGGTATCCAGGGCTGGAAATACTTCCTGAGCTACTTCTCAATTCGTATTGATAATCTGTAGTTATAGAAAACTAGTATTTCAAACCGGCTGCGAACGCGGAGTTTTTTCCAAATAAATGCTGTTTATTAACAGAACGTCATTTACATTTCTTCTTGTAACGATCCCCAAAAATAACTTTTAAGGCCGTGAATTTTAGTATCGGTTTTAGTATCAGTTACATTGAATTTAAAAGGCCCTCTCTCTTTCTATTTCCGTCTCTTCTTCTACTACACCCCTCTCTATCTATCTATACTTCTCTTTACTTCTCTCTCTCTCTCTACTTCTCTTTACTTCTCTCTCTCTCTCAATCTCTATCTAGTAGGAAGCGAGGTTAGATGTGCTTGAACTTGGCTTGCCTTGGCTACCTATGAAGGGGGCTCGAGGTTCGACACCCAAAACTGGCAGAGTTGTGTTTACTGAGCGCCAAAAGGCAGCACTGAAAAACCTTTCTTCGCTAATATGAACAAGTATACGGAATCAATAGACCTTATTAACCATTTGCGCACCATCTTATTGTAGGTTCTATTAGCCTTGTCAACAAAGTAAAAGTCACCTACACGCACTAGCGGATCCAGAACTTTGGAGTATGAGGGGCAATATTTTTCCAAACCCTAACCCTATGCATAAACGTGCGTACAACATAAATATTATATATATATATATATATATATATATATATATATATATATATATATATATATATATATATATATATATATATATATATATATATATTGCTATAACTTGGCAATTAACCTCAACGAAAGTGATATAAAACAGAACGTTTAATAATCAATTATAAACTACAACTAGAGCCAAACTTAGAATCACAGCTCAGGCCTTCTTGTTTACATCTCTAATCATCGGCCATCTTCCTTCCTCTGTTCTCTATCATGTCCTCTGGTACACAATGTCGCGCCAAATGACAGTGCGCAATGTAGAGTCATAACAATATATATATGCCTTCGGCGAAAAAAAAAACCCAGTCATGTTGAGGCCTTTCTCTTGCAAGCATGGGAGTCTGGAGCGTTTTCTTGCATTCTTCACTGCAGAAACGCATTCTCCTGACATCTAGAGCTCATTATTCATCAGTGGGGTTAGGGGAGAAGCCCTGACGCCAAAAGTGTTTTCTTGCATTTTTCACTGCAGAAACGCATTCTCCTGACATCTAGAGCTCATTATTCATCAGTGGGGTTAGGGGAGAAGCCCTGACGCCAAAAGTGTTTTCTTGCATTTTTCACTGCAGAAACGCATTCTCCTGACATCTAGAGCTCATTATTCATCAGTGGGGTTAGGGGAGAAGCCCTGACGCCAAAAGTGTTTTCTTGCATTTTTCACTGCAGAAACGCATTCTCCTGACATCTAGAGCTCATTATTCATCAGTGGGGTTAGGGGAGAAGCCCTGACGCCAAAAGTGTTTTCTTGCATTCTTCACTGCAGAAACGCATTATCCTGACTTCTACAGCTTATTACTCATCAGTGAGGTTCGGTCGAAGTCCGATGGCAAAAGCGTTTACTTGCATTCTTCACTTAAGAAATGCATTCTCCTGACCTAAAGCTCATTATTCATCCTATTATAAAGTACCTTTTGAATAATGTTGAAAAATATGCTAATATGAATTTAATACATTGCAAATAAAACCGATTTGTTCCATGAAAAGATCAGATACCCCACATATTTAGATTAAGCCTTTGAGGATCGCCGCCGAAAAAAAAATTATTCGATAAATAACATTCAGTAAAATTCAAGCATAAATTGTGAGTTATAGTCCCAAATTTATTTAACTGGAAAAATATCAGATTGAGTAAAGGTTAATAAGACGACTAGGAAAAGATTATCTGGGTTTAGAACTCATCTTAATCGTGACTCGTATACTGAAACATTTCGTTTGAATTATAACATTTCCAAAGCAAAGTCTTTTCCATTTTACATTTACGAAAATCTAAAATTTGAGATTAGATTGTGGTGCGACATAATATACATTGGGTTCACATATCAATACGTAGTTTATATCATATAGATATACGACTAATATTGCTCACATAGGCTACTATATATATATATATATATATATATATATATATATATATATATATATATATATATATATATATATATATATATATATATATATAAACTAGTTAGAACACTATCTATGTAAATGCTCTTTTTTTAAGTTGGTAAATTAGATTTTGTTGTTATAAAAATCTGGCTATGTCTATCGCACTGTTACCAAAATAAGAAATATTTTGAACCAAGTGTTTCTCTTTAGTGATGGTTTCTTTCTATAGTAAACTAATTCACCGGAAGTCATTCTTCTAACACTACCCTGCAACCAAGGACGCCTCGGTCTACGGGACTTATTTCATTTAATAATATAGGAGTGGTGCGCACAGTTGGCAGTCCTGTATATATATATAGTCTATGGTTTTTATCTATACCAGAACGTTGGCGAGATTTAAAAAACATTAGTGCACCGAGTTCTTAGGGTTAGAGTTTAACATTTCATTTGAAGAATGTAATCTATATGACGTCAAAGGAAAAAAAATCCTTTACGTGACACGGCCTAGTTAGACCAAAAATGTCTTTAACAATACGAGAACGTTGGCGAGCTTCAATAAACATTAGTGCACCGAGTTCTAATGAACATTTTATTTAAAGAATTTCTTTCATATGACGTAAAGGGAAAAAATACATGACCTGACACGGCCTATTATATAGTTAGACTAAAAATGTCTTTATTAATACGAGAGAGAGAGAGCTAACGAAAGTACATACATTTGGAGGAAACTGAGTTCGTATATTATTTCATTTAAAGATGTGTGACCTATATATATATAGCTATATATATATATACTAGACATATTTTACCCGCGGCCTGCTGGTCTTAATTTGCGTATCACTGTCAATATTGTCACTGAGAGTGTTTTGTTAACAATTGAGTGAAATAAAAAGTATGCTATGTATATATATATATATATATATATATATATATATATATATATATATATATATATATATATATATATATATATATATATATATTGTTATAAACCTGGTGGTGGCACAGATGGGGGCAGTGGTGTGAGTGTAGTCAGTCGACGCAAATCGCCCCAGGCCAGCGCTAGACGAGCGGTCAACCGTGACGAGTTACGACGGTCAGCCGAGACGAGTGTCAACACGGCGGTTCGGGAAGGATCGACGTCGTGAACAGAGCTCAGGAGCGTCACGAGAGTTGTAGTCATCTGACCACCTAGAAACATCGAGCGGCGTTCTGTCCGGTTCGAGAAGGCCAGTAGGGACCCTACAGTGTCATATAAGAGCGGAGGTGTCGCAGTCAAGACGGTGGATAAAGGGGCTCAATACAGTAAGGTTCAGGACAGGGCTCAGAACACGGTCGACTACGGCACAGTTCAACGGTGTGGTTCTGTTCGGAGCATTACGACGGTTCAGTGCGGAGTACTGTCAAGTACAGTTGAGACGGCTGGCGTCTTGATCTTGGTCTTCGATCGAGTCCGACACAATGAGCCTAGTGTGTGAAGTCAGTCCTATACTGTTGAACCCAGTGCAAGCCGGAACGAGACGGAGAGGCCAGTGCAAGAGTTGATACGGCGGTACGGTGTTATCGGAGAGATATTTGTACAGTGTACGTTGCCAATTGTACAGTATTGGCTGTTATTTATTCAACTATTAAAGTGTTACGTTACTTTGGAGCCCTGAGATGTCAATTTGTTTAAGTTGGTGGTGTATGGTGCAGTTTGCAGAGAGCCTGGATAGTTAGATTCGTAACAATATATATATATATATGGGGATTGCGTGAATGTAAAAATAGTATGAATAGAGCTATCAGAATAGCTAAAAGACCTAAATCCATTTTTTTTCAAATAAAAACATTTGCTTGAATAGACTTTATTTACATCTTTAGTTAGATCTAGACTAATCTGGTGTTTAATATTGGCTGGATTGAGTTCGTTCTGCGCGTGCGTAAAGGCTTCACTTTGCGCATGCGTGACCTTAATTGTTAGATTTACGCGACTCATGAATGGAGCTATTAAAATGTATGTCAACGAAGCCTCGCAGCTATAGCGAAAGAATATATGAAAAATGATTTAGAAAAACAAATTTGAATGTTAATTTGATTAAACTATGAAATGAATGGACTATAATTAGTATGTTCATGTGTTAAAGTATAAACCTATCTTTGCGAAGAGAAGTTCTATCATCTTAGAGTGAATTAAAGTTTTAGACCAAGGAATAGAGAGATTTTTAACATTTCGGTCTTGTCTAATGAAAGAATGTACGTCAGGTCTTCTAAATTCGCAGATATAAGGAACGAATTTATGTAAAAATGGTTTTGAAACACAAATTTGAAGGTTAATTGTATTAAATAATGAAATCAATAGACTATATTTGGTATTTTAATGTAAAGTAAAAAACTATCTTTGCAAAGTGTAGTTTTAAAAATTAGATTTAGATCCTTTTGATCTAAACATGCTAAACAGCCTAGATCGATAAAATACTAATACTTTCATAGAGTTGGGCAACTTTTATTATTTTTTGAGGGTCTTTATTTTTTTAGGGCTACTATACATACTTCACGGTTCCAAATAGTACCCAAGGAACATTTATGCCAAGTCTTATCAAGATTGGAGAAACGGTTTAATGAAATATAAGCCCTTATTGAAATTTTTCATATAGCATTTATATGCTATTTACATCAAAAAACCGGAACAACATATGATTGATCAAGTGTTTTGCAACCTTTATGCATGGAGATTAAGTATAATATAAATTAGAAGAGCAAACAGTCATTCGTTGACATCGATTTGTTTTTACAAAACAGTACGGAAAAATCTATTATAGATAGTTAAAATTATAAAAATGTTTCCAAAGGAACATTAAAGGTTAAATCAGACAAAATGCACAAAAATAAGAGGCTTTTATCCTTATGGGGTACTAAACAAAAAATAAAAAAAATCTGCTTATTGAGAAATTTTTAAGGAATTATTTCTGGGATACGACATGTTGCGACATTACGCTACTGCACGAAAGTCTCTGCATAAAAAGTCCATTTTAAAAAATGTGCATGATATTTACATACAAATTGCATTATTAGCTTTTATAAACAAACATAAATGTTTTTAATTTTAGCAGGTAGTTGACCAGAAAAAAACACCTTTAACTGTTATTTATATTTGTTGTAAACATTTCTTGTACATTTTATAAATATATTTGACTAGTGATACTGAAAATACACAGTTACTGTTCATCTTTGTTAGCTTATTGTACCATTGCCTCCCTTACATTTACGTAATTGTTTTAGAATTGGTGTATTTTTATGAAAAAATCGCTAGCATAATTAATTTTATAAATTTCACAGTTTGCTTTTAGAAAACCAAAAGTAACAGTTGCACCTAAACTTTTCAAGCAGCATCGGATGGTGAAATAATATTTTTCATATCTCTTCTAGTTTTCGAAATCTGAGTGTGACAGACGTCAGACGGACAGACCAACATTTTGCACAAACCTATTAGCGGCTTTTTCCACTTACGGGGGCCGCTAAAAATACTTTACATTTTAAATATTTATAAGAACCATATGTTTGTAAACTATTTTAACATTGCAAATAATAAAACAAAAACAAAAACAAAAAAAAAAACTTACTACTGACGCAAGTCATCGACGATGAGTTGTAATATGTATTGCCTGAACAGCCACACTTGTTATTAATGCATGCTAGACCAGTGTCACATGCTAAAGAGTTATCGCAGAAGATTCCAAAAGACCTTGCTGTATCAGAATACATTTAATGATTAAAAAAAAAAAAAATCCTGCAGTTAAGTTTAAAGTTTTTAACTGTTAGGCCGTGAATTTTAGTATCAGTTACATTAAATTCAAACGTCCCCCTCTTTTCCACTTTTCTTCTCTATTTCTACTACTACCCCTCTCTATCTCAACTTCTCTTTACTTCTCTCTATATATATTTTTAGAACCTTCTTTTTTATGCATCACATCGCTAAGTTCTCTGGCATGCATTTTACAAAGCTTATATCAACTCACTCTGTCTTTTTGCCAAAAGGTTTATACATTTTGTAGTGTAACGGACTTGTTTATTTACTGCGTTCGTCCAGCGTGACAAAAATTCCACTATATGTGTGTGTTCATAGTAAGTAAGCAATGTCGTGTAAGATAATGGACCAGAAATTAAATAGTCGCTATGCTACTTCTGTGGTAGAACGAGACATTCTAGGACTGAATGCTCTTCGAGAAATGCCCTATGTCATCAGCGCGGAAAAAGGACACTTTCAAACTGTTTGTAAATCAAGTTAGTAAAACAACAGTCACCACAGCTGCTAACAAAATATCACTGACCAGTGTGACAACTCTATTTACCTTGTCATCATCGATGTAACGACACAAGACTCTTCACAAATAAGCAGACACTCTAATGTATCAAGTTATAAATCCTCTAATATTATTACAGATAACATTATTACAATACTTTCAACTCTCTTCATATCAACATATCCCGGCTTCCATTTTTTAACTTCCTTTGCATTCAATACCCAATATCTCGCAATTTGTCATTCACACCATGCTGCGCTGCGACCGTAACAAACGCATTTCTCTGTAATTAAAACAGTCAACGACCCAAGTGAACGTCAATTGGTTTATGTTTAAAGCACTCATAGACACTGGCAGCTGTGAAAGCTACATATCAGAAGCCATCGTCAAAAAAAAAAATGGCCAGTACGCCCTTTTAGAAACAGAATATTCATGCCCACTACACATTTTTCTGAAAAGACTCTAGGACATACATTTGCTGATGTCCAGTACAAGGGAGAACACTAGGAAAAGATACTTGCTGGATTGTTTTCAAATACCAATCAAGACTGAAGATAGGCCGTTTACTGCGTATGAGGCATGTGGCGAACTCTATCATTCTGTGGCATCCCGTTCGGTATTACCAATGGGGTTGCATGCTTTGATAAAACGGTGATTGATGAAATTTAGAATGAAAAAGTTGCAGGACACCTTTGCATATTTGATCAATGTAACGGTTTGTGGTCATGATAAAGAGTCAAATGATGAGAATCTGCAAAGATTTCTAGATGCTTCTAGAAAGTATGGGATCACATTTAAGGAAGACAAAAGTACGATAGCCACTGACAAAGTTTGCCTATTGGGATATGAAATTTCTAAGACCTACTCAAACAAGACCCTGACAGATTCCAGGCTTTAAGAAACTCTCTTCCTCCTCATGATATGCGCTCACAAAAACGAATCGTGGGCATGTTGGCGTACTACTCACAGTGGGTACCAAATTTGTCTAACAAAATAAATGTTTTGGCAAATAACTTGTCATTCCCACTTTCAGAAACAGTAAAGACAGCCCTTAACGAATTAAAGTGGGAGCTGGAGAAAGCTGCCATCTTTACCATCGACTATACTCGACTATGATCGGACGCCTCGGATATTGCAAAAGCTGCCAACCTAAGCCAGGATGGCCTCCCCTTTTCGTTCTTTTCGAGAATACTCTCCAAAAGAGAAAGGCGGCACTCAGCAATAGAAAAATAGGCTACGACATTATAAAATCTTTAAGGAAATGACACTACTATTTAGTAGGTAATCGCTTTTACCTTGTCACTGATTAACGCTCTGTGGCCTTCATGTATGATAAACAGAGCAAAGGGAAAAAAAAATGAAAAAAATTAAAGGTGGAGACTGAAACTGAGCTGTTTCCATTACGATGTCTTGTCTAGACCCGGGGTCGGCAACCTGCGGCTCGCGAGCCACATGCGGCTCCTTTGATGTGAAGCTGCGGCTCTTTCGTTCCATACGTAAATATTATTTATTTTATCGAAATTTTATTTTTTCAAAAAGTTCTGAATCGTTTAACGAGGATTAGGCACTGATTCTATCTTCAGCCACTTGTACTCGCTTTTCACCACACCCCTCCCCCATTACACGCGTCGTCACTGTAATCAGTCCGTCGGAAGCTCTTGAATGACGCCGTCGTCTGATGCTTCTATGTACGCTTTAATTCGCTTTTGGCTGTGACGTATAGTTTATTGTTTCAGGTAAATGAGTTAGAAGCGAATTATCTTCTCAAAGTTAGAAGCAATCTATAAGTAATGCTGATCTGGGTTGGGTACCAGTACGTACCACTAGAAATTGCACAAAAAAGGCAAACCATTTACATATGGTATGTCAAAGATTGCTTTATACGTGCATCTGGAAAATACTTTCATGATTTCGAAAAAAAAAACTTCAAAAAAATCAAAGCTAAAACAGTATAAGATAGAATAGCTAAAATGTCTTTAAATGTAACATATTTGCAGGTGGAAGATATTTAATATTTTTCTGTCTTGTCACTTGCTATAGTTGAATTGGCAACATAAAAGACAGGATAAGTTGACCCTTTTGTCATGTATGTCTTCCCAAGTTCCAAAAGAAGAACTTGGATTGCTACCGCTCTGGAGACAAACTATAGGGGATGATAGAGCGTATGCCGAGCAAAAATACATTGAAGACATTAAAATCGTTTAAATAACAACTGATTGAGCCAGACAGGAAAAAATAAAGGAACAACTACGATTCTTCGAAGCAAAATAAATTGCGAAATTCTTACGTTTCACTGAATAATACACCAAGAAGCGCTTTTTGACCAAACGATTCAGGCCAAAATAGTTGAGGTCATAAGTTCGGTAATCAAGATTGTTAAAAGCATCTTGTCAAAAGCACTTAACCATCGTCAGTTTAAAGAATTCTTAAGCGAAATGGAAACTGCATATTACGATCTCCTTCACAATAAAGTGTGAGATGGCTTTCCAAAGGTGTTGAAACGTTTTGGTTTGTGCTTGAATGAATTAAATACATTCCTAAATAAAAAAAATATTTATCACCCTTAATAAGAGAACAGCAAAAGGTTGCAAAAATGTTAACTTTACATAACAGCGAAATCAAATGAGCTGAATGTTAAACCATAAGGAAATGGAAACCCAGCCGATGTTAGCGTAGAAGGTTTGGACTTCTTTTGAAAAAAAAATATTATTGCAGAAAGGCGGTAATTTACTTTTTTTTATTTAATGTCTAAAGAACTATCACGATAAGATCAGTGCAACTGTTGACACGAATTACTTCAGCACAGTTACAAAAAATAATAATTCAAAGATAAATTTGTTGACAGTTTTCTATGACAGTTATAAAGAATTACAAACTAACAAAATCATTCTAGCATTACTAGTAACTCAACACATATAGTAACGAAATCCACATTGATCCATTTGAAGTTAATAATGGATTTCTAGAAATGTCATTGATTGAAAGTAAAACTTTGTGGAGTTGAAAATTGAAAGAGTTGAAAAGCAAGTTGGAAGAGTTGAAAGTCCAGAAATGCATGTGCGTAACGCAACAAGTGGACATCTTTAAAAAAAATGCCTCGAGTTGATTCGGCGCAAGGAATAATCTTCCAGTGCAACATTGAGGTAAAGATGTTGGCATTTCGAGTGCTTTATTCTGATCTACATATTCGTCCGAGCAAGCTTTCTCTTGCATGATATTATTAAAAGTAAGAAGCCAACAAACAAATGAAAATTTAGAGTCGTGTTTGAAACTAAAAACAACAAGTTATGACCCAAATGTATCAAAGCTTTCTAAAACCAAAGCCATCGCTCCCATTGAATTTGTTTGCTTAATTGCTTGTTATTGAAGTACATGTTAGTGTTGCAAATAAATGTTTAACTGCTTTATTTGCTACCAACATAAACAAAACAATTATCTAATAATGCCATATATATATATATATTATCTTCTTTTGCTGTGATAACACTACTTAGGCCTATATATGAATAAATAAATATTTTGTCTAATGAAAAGATTCTTTTTTTTTTCATTAAAAAAAATAGTAATGTGAGTACTACGTATGGTTGGCAAGAAAAAAAAACGTTGTGGCTCTTTAAAATGTAAAAAAATTTGTAAATTGTAATTTTTGGCTCTTCCGACTCAAAATGTTGCCGACCCCTGGTCTAGACCAGGCAAACACAATGTAGCAGTTAGTATGTTTTCTAGGAACGAATGTGTGTCAGCTATGAGTCTAAATAAATTGAAACAGCTCCATGACTCTGTGTCGTCCAGGAGTAACAAAGACTATGATATTTAGTGCGACCCAAAAACATATTTATTGGTTTAACTTTATCTTTATAGGCATAATGTGGCACACTTAGGAAAGGATCATGTAAAAGTGCATAACTTTTTGAGTTAGAAATTTTTATTGTATTAATTGTTACATTATTACTCTAGACTACTATTTCTGATGGTCTAACTTAATATTTATTCACATAATAAAACGCATTTAGGAACTGACAATGTTATAGTATGACTTGTTTGTTTATGGTTACATAATGCCTCTTTAATAAAGTTATACTGTAAGCATTCTGTAGGGATACTTAAGACTCCTTTGGAATCTATCATTGCTATTTTCTGTTATTCACATGTTTATGTAAGTATTTTGTTGGGATACTTAGGACTCCTTAGAAATATATCATTGTTTATTTTCAACTAGTCGTGCGGCGGCGTAGCATACTCCGCTATTTTGCAGGGCCTGCCTTAGGCCACTGCAATCTATGCGACCGCAGTGGGCCCTGCACTTTCATGGGACCCACACTTTCATAGGACCCGCGCTAAAGCAAGTTGTATAAGTTATCAAATTACACCATTTTATAACTTAAAACATATTTTCCGTGCCCTCAACGATTTACCAGTAGCTCCTAGAAATCTTCCAAAATTGCAAAATATAAGGAAAAAATCCTAAAAATATACGGTAATATATTGACAAAAAATTGAGATGTCTTCAATATGAAAAATGCCAATTCAACACGCAATAAATAATTAAGGCATTATGCATTCGACGTAATTGTGTAGCGCCTCAAACTAATGAAGATTTTTATTTCCTACATAGATCATGGTCTATAGCAAGAATTACCAAATGTTTCAATCTATCTACGAGAATTGTTGACCTCAAGTAATGGAAAGGTGCCCACCTCGACACACACACGCACACATACTTTTCAGACGTTAATTAAGGTAACACATTTCCGCCATCCTAACCGCCTTCCTCCCCCAAATAAAAGGTTACTCACAATTTCTAACTTCTCTTCGACTTCTCTATTTTATAGGAAAATATTTATTATAATAATCCTGCCCTTCGGACGAGAACAATCCATATTCCTGTTCTCACAATTTTTGGCCCTTTTAAAAAAAGCTTTCATCAAATGTCTGTCTGGTAAAAGGTTTATACACTTTATTTCCCCAAAACCATACCTCGGATCAAGCAAAAAAAATAAAATCGCACAATTAATACTTTTATCTGACAACTATAGAATCAATGAAAAAAAAAACAAGGTTACAAAGACAGTTTGTGTGGAAACACAAACTTAAAATCAGCCCCCACCCAGGCAGGCTTCAATATTTTCAGAAAGAAAAGCCGAATGAAATTATATCAAATACAAATGACAGATAAGAATGGAGAAAGAATATTGACAGATCTTGTGTAGTACCCCAAGGATCCAACAGATCGAAGAATAGGTGAAAGTGAATATAAGGTTAGATGTGAACCTGGCCTAACTGATATCTTATAATTGATGTAGTTGTTATCAATCTCTTATTCGAATACTGAAGATTAATGCACATTGCTTTGAATAGGAAACGACAAGAAAATGCAGTTTACAAGATTAATATTAGTTTTAAATTATGTCTGATTTAAAATGCATATTAAATATATTTTTTCTCTTTAAAAAAATAGTAAACATTTGTTCATGTGTAAATATAGTACTTAGTATAACAGAACTTACATAACTTAACAATACAAATATGAAAAATAAAATTGACAAAAAATCTACAACCGTTTGCATAAATGTGTTAAAAATATGGTAAACGGCTGTCTCCCCTAATAAAGAGCCTCATGTGTTTGAGTGTTTAATAGTTAATAGTTGTAAAAGTGGTGTATTTTTATGAAAAACTGCTTGAATAAGTTATTTAAAAAACTAGATTTTTCGCTTTCAGAAAAGAAAAAAGTAGCCGTTTCATCACTACTTTGAATGATCAAAAATATTGTGAAGTCGGATTTTCACTATCTTTTCTAGTTTACAAGATCTAAACGGGACGGACGGACAGACAAACAGACATTTCACACAAAACTAATAGCGTATTTTCCCCTTTCGGGGGCGGCTAAAAATTACCAGTTAGTTAATAAACTATTGGTAATAACTTATTTAAAATATTAGAGCAAAAGATTCAATGTGAGCTTTGTTTTTCTAGACTACTGGGGACTTTCTATTCAAATCCCCATGTAGGGCATGTGCATTGTCATTTAGAACTAAAACACACAAAAGCAAAACTTCTGATTGGTAGTCTTTACCCGAATCGCTGTTTTCGTTATTTGAAAAACGATTCTAAAAAAAGTTCGGGTAAATATTTTTCCATAATATTGTTATGACTTTGCCATGCGCACCGCCATCCAAGATAGTGCAGAAAGAAGGTGCGCACTATCTGTGACTAAACAAGTCGGATGTTGACATGAGAGAGAAAACGATTTCGCCCAAGTAGAGAGCCAATATGGAGATGCTGTGCTCAAGGCAGATGCCCCTTTGTGTTTGTCATGTCTCCGTGTAAATAAATGTCTTTGTCTTGTTGAGTTTGCCTCCCTTAAGTTATTACAATATATTATTATTCTGAGTGAGGCTCGGTCACATGGTACTATTTTCTAATTCTTTAATAACTGTGGTATAAAACATACTAAAAGCGTAAATACATTTGTTAATATAAATTAAAAATAGTTTACATCTAAAATATTTATAAGAACCCTATGTTCCTAAACTATTTTAACTTTGCAAGTAAGTTTTAAGAAACAAAAAAAAACAAAAAAAAAAAAAACTTACCACTGACGCAAGTCATCGACGATGAGTTGTAATATGTATTGCCTGAACAGCCACACGTATTATTAATGCATGCTAGCTCAATGTCACATGCAAAAGAGTTATTGCAGAACATTCCAAAAGACCTTGCTGTATCAGAATTTATTTAATGAACAAAATAAAATGTAAACTACTGCTAAGTTTAATGTTATTAACTGTTAATCAGGAAATTACTTAAATCGATCTAGTAACGTACCATTAATCGTATAGAATGCCTTGAAGCCAGTGCGACTTATGCTTCTATCAGTTTCGAAGAAAACAAAAAGTTTGTTTGTACTTGATGTGAAATTAAGTGTAGATGACGCGTAATTAAAATTAGAACCTGTCAATCTGACTAGTAGTGAAGACTGAGTTGTTGGACCATCAAAGATGCTTAGGAAATCATAATTTGTCTCGGTATCTAAAAACTGTATTCTTTTTTAATATAAAATACAACAAAACATTTAAAACACAGCAAGATTAAGAAAATAAGATCATGACAAACAGACAATTGAAATATGAGTACCACTAGAAAATTGTGCTATTCTTTAACATTCATTTATTTATATTCTTACCTTATGTTTATAATTTTCCCAACCTCTCCAGATATGAGACGCATAAACCTATAATCATCCGGGTAATTGTTAGGGTATCCAGGGCTGCTAATATACCCTGAGATGTCTCTCAGTTCTAAATAATCAACTGTAGCGGGACAAAACATTGTTAAATAATCACTTTATTCATAATGTTTATATTATATACATTATAAAATATAAATAATTCAGTATTATCAGCTTTATATATTACTGATGTAGCTACTTCAACATTGTAGAAAGTAACACTTTAGTACTGATCTACGGAGACTGTGGAAGCAGAACTCTAAATATGCTAGGTTTAATTCGAAAGAGTAAGAGAATGAATAATGGATAGGAAAATAGAGGACTACATATAAACTCTTCTTTAAATTTGAGATTAACCACAAATTTACTTACCTACTGTATAATGAAGCATAAGTAAAACAAAAATAGTTATAAAATAGAAAGTTACTTTTTTATTGTTACGGACAAAATATCATGTATGAAAAAACTTGCAATTTATTAACAATTGCATCTGCGAAAACAGTAAAACCTACTTTTAGGTTTGTATTTGTCACTTGTGTTAAGACAAGGGAACAACGTTATAAACGATTTCATGATTTCTGAACGCTTCAATAATATAGCCAAGATGTGAAATGGCTTCATGTGTAAGAGCAATTTTTTTAAAGCATCTTTTTTTTTATGGAGGGCTGTGTTTTAATTAATATTTTTATTATTTTTTATATTTTATTACTGTGACATGAATTGACTTGTGTTTACTAGAAATACATCGTGTTCAATTAACGTGCCTGGATTTGCCTATGTATTATTATATAATTGATAAATATGTTGTCGGTTTGATTGGTATATATCAACGTTTGTCGTCCTATGCAAGACACAAGTCATGCACACAAGAACCCACTGTAACACCAAACAAGCTTCTTTGTAATAAAGGGGCTGCATTATAATTGTTATTATAGAGACTGTGACCTATTTCGATCGGTTTCTGGAAGCGAGGTCAAGGCAGTGCTATTGTCCAACGTAAACAAGTTAATTTTAGGTATCCAATCAAAGAAAGCGGTTAAGGGAAAAAATAGCACACGTCAGTTTCTAGAAGGTCAAAGTTACTAAAATAATGATCTGAGAAGTTTCCATGATTCTGGAATGTACGATTGAGAAAAGTATACATTTGGGGAAAGTCAGTTAGACGGGGTCCTCGCATAGAAATGTGTCTTGTATAGAGATGGTTCTAGCATAGTAATGTGTCTTGTAGAGCGATGGTCCTCGCTTAGTAATGGTTGGGTAGAGTAATAAGTTTTGTGATATTAGCGGGTCCATTAATAAAAGTTTCATTAGTTGAAGTGATATTAGCTGAAGTTATACTAAGTGAAGTTTTATTGTATCTTTAAGTTTCATTTTTTATGAAGAAATTGTTATTGAATTGAGAAGTTATTGACATGTGAAGTTGAAGAAGTATTATTAAAGAAGTTTTGGAGGAAATACAGAGATGTTTCTTCATTGAATTGTCAAGTTATTAATACAATCTCCGGCGTGTGATGTTTCTGTTTAATCAACACTTAATAAAGAAGAATTAACCAAGAATTAATAAAAAGATATCGTCACATATCTATTATTTAATTATTTATTAATTCTCTGTAGAACTCAATGTTTATGTCGTTATAGCGTTGTTTGGAGTTATTGTCGCGCTAATGCAGTTAACGAACCTGGTACATATCCTAGTTACCAAAGTGTAATAATACCTAGGCAGTAATGAATGTGTGTTTGCAAAAAAAAAAATCTTTTTATAAGACTATTAGGCAAAACTGTTAAGCTCTGATCTTTATGTTTTGTAAACCAGACACAAATTCCTCACTACTTGTTAACACGGCAGGCATGATAGTTACCAACATAAAATAGCACAATGTTAAAAATGTCATTAATATTATTACGTTATAGACAGGGGAGCACAAGAGTGCAATCAATGTCCTTCAACAATAATATTTGGAATTAGTTTAAGGTCACAATTAGAGTGAGACAAGGCTGCCTACTTTCACCAAAGCTTTGTACGTGTTTACGAAAGAAGCAAAATCATTACTATTTTACACTTATCAGATGACTTAGATGGTCTTAGATGGTCAAACAAGGACAGAAGAAGACACAATTGACTTAATGATTCCTTTCTCACTCATATTCACACGCCGGTTTGCATTGTGAATAGATGAGTCTTAATGTAGGTCAAGTTGAGGAAATTGATCTTCAGTTGTTAGTCATTGATTGTTTGTCTTTTGTTCAGCAATTTAATCGCTGTGATATTTTGTAAAATATTATTAGTTTTGTTAATCAAGCTATTGTACTTAGCATACGATTTTTACGAGCAATTTTTTATTTATTTATTGTTTTATGCGTATTCTTGTCATTGTTAAAATAATAGTTTTATTGAGCTTTAAAAAAAAAATTAATTCGACAATATGTTTCTTCAATGTGTTTATATTCAAGCACATTCGAACCTGCAAATATTACTTTTTTTTTTAGACCAAAAGCAATACTCTGACCCAAAGTAATTTAATGATGTTAAATGCGAAATTTTTTAGTGCAGCAGTTTAGACAATAAATTGAGCATAAGTGTTTACCGTTAGAAACAGTAGTTTGAGTCCGGTTTATTGGCATGACAGTAGTTTGAGTCTGGCTTATTGGCATGACAGTAGTTTGAGTCTGGCTAATAGGCCAGAAAGTAGTCTGGGCGGACGTAGTATTGTTGACCTTTAGAAACAAAAACAAATACATATTTTATTAACATTGCTACTTAGATTAATACATATAAAAAAGCATTTCTCTTAAGCTTGTAGTACTAAATTGTATGATTAAAAGCTATGGGAAACTTTTCTTCACCACACATTGCAAATTCCTGAAAGATTCAAACACTCCAACAGCTTCAAGGAACATTGATACACAACATTTTAACTATTAGTGGGAGGGCATCGCTGAAGCCAATATTACCTATGCACGTGATCAGACCTCTAAATTAGTGCATAATCTCAAAGACCTATATGTCATATTAAAAATATGCCAGACAAAAAAAAAATATGGATAAACACATGAAAAGGAGCCTCGGATGTTGTTTTATTCTTCGTGGGACCGGATCGTTCAAGAAATAATCTCACTATTTGATCAGCTTCATAATATGGCAGATATATATGAAATTTAGTCACCTTACCAACTATTGAATCCTGAATTTGAAATTAATATCGATACACTCCTAGCGACATTAACAAAAACTAATTTCGTCTGGAGTGAAAAAAAAATGCTTCATTGTTTGTTGTATTTCCTTTAGAAGCATCCAACATTCCTAAACAAGGGTCTCTTGATCTCTTGAGTTTTATAAAAATTATCGATTAGATCATTCAGTCCTTAATATCATCATTGGAGTAGTTCAGACATATATGTTCAGTGTAGCTACATTTACTTTGCTAGTGAAATGTTTCCAAACAGAAGCAAATGTGTTGGTGGTAGAAATTGATTATAATTAAATTATTGAATATCTTAGCAGCAGGAATGCTGATAAAATTAATTTGTAGTAAACGTGTACTATTTTTGAGTGAAATTCTTTTTTTAAGCAAATTAACTATTCTTTAACTTTAAAAAAAAAAAAAAACATTTTTAAATTTATTTTTATTTCATCATAAGAGGTTGCCACACCAAGCATCATATACTCTAGCTGCTCCACTGCTTTCAATTGAAATCACTCATTCGCTACATAAAATCTTTCCTTAGCTTATAGCATTTTCTGTATAAAAAAAAAACAATAATTAACTAACAATAATTGATTAAGTAGCCCTATATGAATGATTTTTTCATTCATTCATTTGTTATCATCGACAATTATATTTTATGCAAAATTCATTGATAATTTTATGTGTCGTAGGGTCGATAAATTAATTGTGAAAATCCAAACATACAAGAATGATACAAACATGTAAAATATACAGACCATTTTAATATGAGCATTTTAAAATGTAAATTTTCTAATGTTCTATTTACATTCAATGTAAGTAACAAACACTTACGTTGCTATTATTTAAGTATATACAATAAAATAAGTAAGACTTAACAAAATATTTTTTACCCAAAGGATCAAATTGATTGCAGCGAAAATTAGAGGAATATATCGCTCCATTGTCACATGGAATTAATCTATTCTTCAGGGTCTAATCTTGATACATAACTTATTAATACAAAAAAATATTTTTAGTTTAGACTTTTTTGCGTCAGTGGTTTTCGCAATCTCTGAACTTTGAAAGGGATTAGGTTCATGGGGTGAAAAGGGAGATCCTTGATATCCCACTTCCTATTTGCTATTACTTGGTATCATATGTACTACATAGATTTAGTTTTCCCCTTCCCAACAAGCGTAGGAATGACGTCATTCATATTTTATGTTCGATGTCATTGTTTATATGATAATACCGCTGTTATTTTGTTTTACAAAGGTTTTATCAGCTAACTATGTCTGTCTGTCCTTCTGTCTGTCCGTCTGTCTGTCTTGTACAAATTTTGAACACGTTATTTCTGCCACACATATTCTCGGATCCAATTGAAACCTTACAAAGTTATTTATTGTACCTAATAAAAAAAATAAAAAATAATTAGTAAATTAATTACTGGTAATTAGTTTTTTTTATGCCAACATGGAATATTACTTCTTTAGTATTCAGGGATGTGGCTAAATAGGGAAGATTTGGTCCCATTAGATAATTATACACGTTATTCCTCGTACGCACATTCGCTGATCAAATTGGATGGCTGCCTGGTCGTGCGGTTTGCGTGCTGGACTGTCGATCGGATTTATCGACGGTCGAGGGTTCAAACCCTGCCCGCTCCCATCCCCCGTCGTGCTGCGGGAGGTTTGGACTAGGAAGTAAACTATCTTCAACTCTGAAGGAACATCCGAAACATGTAAAACATTTTACAAACAATTGAGGTTGAAAATTTATAAATAATTTACTCTACTAGCGAAACATGAATCAATTTTAAAAATTCACCAATTAGTCTATCAATTATTGGAAATTAACTATATTCTTTAATTTCGAAAAATGGAAATAACTTTTACAATATTGATATATATAGTGTTAAATATGAAGTGTTTTCCATTAGATAGATTTTTTAAAAATGATTTCCATATTTTGTTTGTTTAACAACTTACGTTACCACAGAAACAAATTTAGAGCTTTACAATGCACAGGGCCTATCTCCCCATTGCTCACAACTTAGGCCATTAATCACTGTAGACAATTAAATGATAACAAGGTTATAAAGAGAGTTTGTGTGTAAAAAAAAACAACAACTCAGGATCGGCCCCACAAAGTAGTACACCCAGGCAGGTAACAAGCTAAATTACAATATTTTCAGTATGAATATCAGAAGCTTTGAACTGCAAACTTTCAACAACCACGACACTACCCTCCTCCAAACAAAAAAGAAATAATGTATAAGTGTCTCAACACTATTGTATCGTAGGCTGACTGATGACACGATACTACAGGGTACAAAGATATTTGAATGTTGTTCTTATTATCAATACATTTTTATTCATATATGGCTCCTTCTGTCTCGGAAGACAATGTATGCGCCCAAATGTGTCACTGGTTTTGGTTTCGTCCTGAGACGGGGGAGAATCTGGTGTGGCTAATGGAGCCTATTCTGGAGCGTTAGATTTTTCCACAGTTCGTACATATGTATGCATCTGTTTTAGGGCTAACTGATAGGGCAGCTTTCTTTTTCTTGACTAAGGCTGCTCCATTACGTTTGCTATGTTTTATTCCTCTCATATCTGCAATATTTTAAGTTTTAATATCACTGCCTGGTACATTAAAAATAAAAATAAACTTCAAAGAATTCTAAATGCTGCTGGTAAAGTCATTGGCAAAATAACAAACCCCATTTGGGTAGCTGTTTGAGACAAACATCCATAAAAAAGCTAAAAAGATTCCAGAAATAAAAAATCACCCTTTGGGTCGGGATTTGTGATTTTACCTTCACATAAGAAATACAAGACACCAATAGCAAAGACAAAAACACTAAAAAGAACTTTTATGTTCCACTGGCAATCGAATCATTAAATAGAAACTGTCTGATAAAACCTATTTCACATGTAAATTATGAGTGAGTCTGGTGTGAATGTACATTTTGATTTTTTATAGTTACAGTGTTTTGTTTGATGTTATGCACAAATTGTAAGACAAATTTCCTTACGGACAATGAAGAATATTATAATTATTAGTATTATTATTATTAGTTTTTTTTTCATTTAATACGCTTATTATGCCAATTTACAAAGTGAAACAATAGTTAAACCAGAAAAATAAAAAAATACTTTAAAAAAAATGTTATACCAAGCGTAGTTGTATCAATTAGTTTGGCACAGTCGTGTAATTGCATTTCTAATAAATCTAAAATAACAATAATAGATCTGTGCGATTAATAATATTTTTACCAATTGTTTTTGTTTAGTGCTATTTCGCCTAGATCTATTACAAATTTAATTACATGACTGATCCAAACTAATTGATACAACTACATTAATAGAGTTTAGTTTTAATTTGTCATTAATTTCGCTTGCTTAAACCTTCAACTACGACATGGTTATGTAATGTTACGCCATCGGGAAATCTGAATATATCATCTGATAATAGTATGTTGTAACTTGATTCACTGGGAGGAGCAAAGAAGACAGGATTCTTGTGTTATACAGTTCTTGTTGTTATAAACTGGTGCGTCAGAATCTGGGGAGTGGTTAGGAAACTTAACGCAGAAAAGGAATTAGAGCGTAAACACGTTTTTGTTAGCGTGATATTATAACGTTCTCTATCCCTATAGCAGGCATTCGAAATAATTTGGTGAATTTTATGAATAAGACATTCTAAAAATAAATTTAAAAAACCCAGCTAATTTTAAACACAATGAAAAAAAAAAAACAAACAGTGAAAGGTAAAAAAAAAAAAAAAATGAAATATGAAATTGCAATATAAGTTAAACTAAACAGATAAGTTGTTCTGTTGTCACAGATAGATATTAACATTAACGTACTGTAGACATAATTAAATAATAATAATAACGAAGACGGTGATTATCAAAGTAGACTAAATGCATGACGCGTAGGACGTAATCATCTTCTTTTTTGAAGTAACGTCTGTATTATATTGTTACGACTTTGGAGTAGGCTAAAGATAGTTAACTCACCGATTGTCAGGTCGCCGATATTCTTCTCGTTGCAGAAGCACAATCTACTACGAACAGTCAATAATCCGAATAATCGAAACAATTGCACAGTCCTCCTAATCAAAATGTACATACAACTATTCACAAAACCGATTTAAGAAAAGAAACAGTCCTCCGTTCAGAAATCCACGATCATAACTCCAGTTCCTTTTTCCTCAACACACTCGCTCAGGTCCGTTTCGCCTCCAAAACATAAACAACAATTCAAAAAGATCTCACGTGGGGAAAAATGGTCAGTCGGGGGGGGGGACAAGTTTACAACACTGCCCCCTTCCTAGGTCTGTGCGTCCCGAACAGACTCTCCATCATCTCCACAATAACGGTTCAACCGATCTAGGTGCACTACTTTGCATTTGGTTCGAGGGCCCTTCTGGATCCGGTACACAACGTCGTTGATCCTTTTCACAATCCGATATGGGCCTTCCCAGTCTTTCTGTAATTTCGGCGATCTTCCCTTCTTTCTCTTGGGGTTGTATAGCCAGACAAGATCATGTTCTTCAAACCCCGTAGAATTGGCCCTTCTATCGTATCTGGTTTTCATAAGGTCGCTACTGTCTTTTATCCTGCTCCTTGCAACTGCATGAACCTCTTCTAGTCTCCTTCGAAGTCCTGTTACATATTCGCTTGCCGTTGTTGGTTGGTCTCCTGGCTGTCCAAATAAGAGGTCTGCTGGCATCCTAAGTTCTCGACCAAACAATAATTTGGCTGGTGTGTAACCTGTAGTTGCATGAACTGCTCCTCTATAAGACAGAAGGAATAGGGGAATGTAGTCATCCCAATCATTTTGCTGTTCTGCTGACATTTTAGCCAGATGCTGTACCAGCGTACGATTGAAGCGTTCTACCATCCCATCTGATTGAGGGCGTAGTGGTGTGGTTCGCGTCTTCTCGATATTCAGGATTTTACAAATCTCCTGAAACAGATTAGATTCAAAGTTGCGTCCTTGATCTGAATGTAATTCCATTGGGACACCAAAACGACTAATCCAATGTCCTACCAAAATATCGACTATTGTTGTGGTTTCCTGGTTGGGCATCGCGAAAGCTTCTGGCCATTTACTAAAATAGTCCATTATCACGAGAATGTATTTGTTCCCTTTGTTAGTCTCAGGAAAAGGTCCAGCTACGTCCAGTGCGATTCTCTCGAATGGGACACCTACGTTGTACTGTTGCAAGGGTGCTCTAGTTCGACGTTGCGGGCCTTTAGTTGCCGCACACCGGTCACATTTCCTGCACCAATCTTCTACGTCTTCCTTGTAACGACACCAATAAAACCTTTGCCTGACTTTTTCTAACGTTTTGTTAACGCCTAAGTGACCACCTGTGGAGCCGTTGTGCATTTCATGTAGCACTTCTGGGATTCTAATCTTTGGTAAAACTAGTTGTACTCGTGTCGAGGTCCCATCGGTGGATTCCCAAATCCGTTTTAGGACGTCGTTGTCTATCACCAGAGAGTCCCATTGCGCCCAGTAAGCCTTGGTAATCTCTCCCGTACTAGAAATTTGATGCCAATCAGGGCGTTGTCCAACTTCCTTCCATTGCAAAATTGGGGCAATATCTTTGTCATCCTTTTGTTCTCTGCTTATCGTCTCCTCAGACCAAGACGCTGATGCACTTAGCTCCAACCGCCTACAATCCAGGGCACTTGTTTTCCCTTCTACTTTTGTGCAATGCTTGCACTCCTGCTTACAAGGTCGTCGTGATAAAGCGTCAGCATTCGAATGGGCTTGTCCCTTCCTGTGTTGTGTTTCGAAATCATAAGTTTGTAACCTTTCTAACCATCTAGCTACTTGTCCTTCCGGATTCTTGAAGGAAAGTAGCCATTGGAGGGCCGCATGGTCTGTTCTCAACTTAAATCTTTGTCCATACAGATACTTGTGAAAATGTTTAATGGAGTCCACTACAGCTAGCAGCTCACGTCTAGTCACACAATAATTTCGTTCAGCTTTTGACAAACTTCTGCTAAAGTAGGCTACCACTCTCTCGCTACCGTCCACTTCCTGTGATAAAACAGCACCGATCCCTGTATTGCTAGCATCCGTGTCAAGTTGAAACACATTACCTGGTAGGGGATAAGACAACATGGGCGATGAGATGAGAGCCTCTTTCAATTTCTCAAAAGCTTCTTGACAATCTGGCGTCCATTGAAATTGCGTCTTTCTCTCAGTCAATTGGTGAAGGGCTCTAGCGATAGTGGAAAAACTGGGTACAAAGCGTCTGTAGTAGCTGCAAAGACCCAAGAAGCTTCTGAGCTCATGAAGATTAGTAGGTGTAGGCCAGTGCTTGACGACTTCCGTTTTTTCTGGGTCTGTGCTTACCCCGTCTTTGGATACAATATGGCCCAGATATTTAACTTCCCTCTGAAAGAATGAGCACTTCTTCGGATTTAGTTTCATTCCCGCACTTCGAATACGCTGCATCACTTCCCTCAAGTTATGTATGTGTTCATCAAATGTCTTTCCGAAGACTATAATGTCATCTAGGTAGACCAGGCAAGCATTCCAATTTAAGCCCCGCAAAACTTGTTCCATCAGTCTCTCAAAAGTTGCCGGTGCATTGCAGAGCCCGAAAGGCATAACCGTAAACTGCCATAGTCCGTTTCCCGTGGAGAAAGCTGTTTTCTGTTTGTCATCAGGATGTAAACCTACTTGCCAGTAGCCGCTTTTGAGATCTAGGGTTGAAAATATATGAGCTCCAGAAAGAGTGTCTAATGTGTCATCGATACGCGGCAGTGGATAGCTGTCTTTTTGTGTGACGTTATTTAAAGCCCTGTAGTCAACGCAAAAACGCAGAGAGCCATCTTTTTTCTGAACCAGAACCACAGGCGAGCACCATGGGCTGTTAGACGGCTCTATAATTCCTTGTTCCTTCATTTGTTCCAACATGTGAGCGGCCTCTTGTTGCTTTGCTAATGGTAGTCGCCGTGGTGTTTGCCGGATTGGTCTAGTGTTACCTGTATCTATCCTATGGGTTACCATATTAGTCCGGCCACCTTCATTTTCACTGTCTTGCATGATGTCTTTAAACTCTAGCAACAGTTGTTTAGCTTTATTGTACTCTTCCTCTGACAGATTCTCGCCCACATATCCAAGCATTAGATCAACTCGAGAGTCACATAACGATGCACTAGCTACAGGGGCCACCGCACCACACGTTGCAATAAGCTCCACTGGGCAACAGGTGGCGATAACATTATTCTTTTGTAGGTTGCAAGCTTGAGTGTCAACGTTCATAACGCGAACAGGTACTCTCCTGTCTTCTCTGTTAACAACCAATATTCTCCCAACAGGCAACCTTCTGTATGCTTCCTTTGACTGCTCTATGAGGCTTGTGATAGACATGGGATCGTTGCCTTCTATTGTTCCCCATATGATGGCTTCAGACTGTGGGGGTATGATGGTGTCTTCTGTTACTAAGACCCTCTTAATCTGTTCTTCTTCCATGTTGTCCCCCAGCAAGGGAATTTCTAGATTCCCATATTGTACTGTGCCACCCCCAATGTTCAACGTGAATCCAAATAATTGCATAAAGTCTAGTCCCAGAATACACTCATCCATTATATGGGCGACCAAGAATTCGTGACTAAAACGTTGGTCAGCTATCTCAAAATTTACAAAGGTTTGTCCTAAAATCGGCAGCAGTTCACCACTAGCTGTTTTTAGTGAATAGCCACTTGTTTCATGAATCACATGGTTTTCTACGAGACTAGGGTGAATTATTGATCTTGATGCGCCAGTATCTAAGAGAAATCTGCAGAAACGAACTCCTACTTTCCCTTGTACACTCAGACTTCTATTTTTACCTAACACAGCCACTGGGATGATAAGTCTAGGGCTTCCTGTAAATCTCGCTGCCTGTCTCCGCCCCACGAGACCGGCAGAATCTAGTTTTCCTGGTTCTGAGATTGGGCGGTGGCTGCTTGCTGGTTACCCAGTCCATCTCTTCCTCTCAGACGGCCTGCATTTCTTCGAGTACAGTTCCTTTGAATATGGCCAGGGGCATCGCAATTCCAGCAGCGAAAGACCGACCTGTTCTGCCTGGGCATCTGCTGTGACCGCCGGTCCTCTATCGTGTCCACCACCTGTCTGATAATATGCGTGAGGTCCTCCTCCTGCACATGGAGCCCCCTACTGAAATAGGTCGTTTTCGCTGTGCCTTTAGCTGCCTCAAAAGATAAGGCGTATATCAAAGCATCGCTCGCCTCTCGTTTCCCACTCAATCGGATGGCCTTCTTCAATTCGGGGTCATGAACACCATCGATAAACGCGTCCGTGACGAGAACGTCTAAGATCTCTTGGGTCAGGGTCGGATAAGCCAAGCGTGCCAGTCGTTCGATGTCTGCCATCAACTCTTGTAGTGTCTCTCCTGGTTTTTGCTGCCGAGTCTTCAATTGCACCCTATAAACCTCCTTCATGTGTTCGTCCCCGAATCGCAATTCCATAGTTCTAACAAGTGCCTCATAATCTTGCTGGTCGCTTACTATCTGGAGCAATTCAGTGGCCTTTCCTCGTAACGCAAGCATTAATCCAGTGGCTTTTTCTTCGTTTGTTCTCCAGTTGTTCACTTTTGCAGCCGCCTCAAATTGTCTTTTATAAACTGTCCACGAAACCGTACCATCAAAGATGGTTGCCTCGCTTGACCCTAAATTTACTTTTGTGCCTTTAACCTTGCCCAGCTCAACTCTGACTGCCTGGACCTCGTCGCTAAGGACTTGAATCTTTTGCTCCATCTGCACTGTGAGCTCCGACTTCACTGCAGCGATTTCATCCCTTAGCTTACTTCTGAATTCCTCCATATCTGTTTTCTGGCTAGTCGCAATTGTTTGCATTGACCCTAGAAGCTCTTTTTTCATTTCACTCAATATTCCGCCGAGATCAGTCTTCACTTCGAACTCGTGAGTGTCCGGGTCGAACCCATCTTCTTTCAAGGCCTCTCTCAGACGGCTAACAAGGGCTTCTTTGTTTCCTGACGCTACGATGTCTCGCCTCTTTAGCTCCTTTCGGATTTCATTAATCTGGAGCTCGTGAAGGCGTTTAGAAGTAGACATTGTAAGTAGAGTGGGCGGGGTCCCACTTGTGACACCAGTTGTTACGACTTTGGAGTAGGCTAAAGATAGTTAACTCACCGATTGTCAGGTCGCCGATATTCTTCTCGTTGCAGAAGCACAATCTACTACGAACAGTCAATAATCCGAATAATCGAAACAATTGCACAGTCCTCCTAATCAAAATGTACATACAACTATTCACAAAACCGATTTAAGAAAAGAAACAGTCCTCCGTTCAGAAATCCACGATCATAACTCCAGTTCCTTTTTCCTCAACACACTCGCTCAGGTCCGTTTCGCCTCCAAAACATAAACAACAATTCAAAAAGATCTCACGTGGGGAAAAATGGTCAGTCGGGGGGGGGGGACAAGTTTACAACAATATAAGTTAAGATAAGATAAGACATAGAAGACTATCTTTTTATTTCCGTCAAATCCTTTGCTTGCGCACGAAACATAAACAACAAACAATGAAGTAATATAATATAATATTAGCACATCCTTCCTTTCGTCTAGTTAAAATTGTAGTTTAATTAATAATAATATTGACATAAACAATCCAAAATTTGACATTGTTGTTAGTACCAATTGCCTCAAACCACAACTCATTTACTTGGCTTGCTTGACTTTCATCTTCCATTGAATCAACAGCCTTGAAATGCTTCCATCGACATTGTTCGGCGAAATGATTTATCTTTTTACATTTTTGACGTCTGTTCAAATGCTGGGCAATTGTATTTTTAATGAGATCTACCACAAAATCTGCAATCTATAATGATACTTGTTCCATGATTCTTTGCCATTTTTAATCTAAGCTTTTGATCTGCTTTCTACCTTCTGTCTTCTTTAATTTGGATGGCTGCCTGGTCGTGCGGTTTGCGCGTTGGACTGTCGTTCGGATTTATCGACGGTCGAGGGTTCAAACCCTGCCCGCTCCCATCCCCCGTCGTCCTGCGGGAGGTTTGGACTAGGAAGTAAACTATCTTCAACTCTGAAGGAACATCCGAAACATGTAAAACAAACAAACAAACAAACATTTATAAGCAGCATCTACATGTAGTCCTTGCATATCTATCGTCAGCACGAATTATGCTTGTTGCTTTCTCTAAAGTTAAGTCTACATCTCTCAGAAGTCTCTCTCTCACTCGATCCGACTGTATGCCACATAACAATCGATCTCTGATGAGTTCATCTCGAAGGTTGTCAAACTTGCATTCTTTTGCCAAATTCTTCAACTCAGTATCATACTGTTCAAACGTTTCTCTTTCTTTCTGATTTCTTGTGAAGAATTTAAATCTGTCACACACAGTGTTGGACTTAGGCAAAAAATGATTCTCAAACCTTTCAATTACTTTGTCTACAGTCTCATCTTCACATACTTGAAAAGTATTGTAGATGTCTCGAGCGGGTTCACCGATCAGGTGTAACAATAAAGCTTTCTTCACTGGCTCGGGCTTCGTATTCTTTTCAGTGGCGACCATAAACAGTTCAAAACTTTGTCTCCATTTTTTTCCATCTTTCAGATAGATTACCGTCTAGTGACAACGGTTTAGGAGGATGGAATAATTCTATCATTAGTATAGATTCTTTGTCTAGATCTAAAACAAAATGAACCTATGACACCACTTGATACAAATGAAATGTACTTTTAGCAATTTAGAAACCACTAGCTCTAACTGTTACCAGCACTTTAAAGCAATGTGACACTAGATCTGACACCTAATCTGACACCAAATCTGACACTATGTTCTGTTGTCACGGATAGATATTAGATATTAACATTAACATACTGTAGAAATTAATAAATAATACTACTAACGAAGACTGTGATTATCAAAGTAGACCAATCCTTCAAATCCTTTGCATTGTATTTTGTTTTATGTTTATGCAAAATGCTGAACACTTATTCATTCTTTGACTGTTTTAAACACTATAAATCAACAAATTTGTTTGTATATTATTTAAACGCAGTAACCTATTTTTGGATGACATGAAACGTATACATTTATATTAACACAAATTAATTTTTAAAATGACATATATCCCAAAGTAGTGAAACTCCTAGCTCCTAAAATATTTCAATCTTTAAAGATCTCTGAGATTGTTCTACGCTTGATCACATGGTATCTCGTTGACCACAGTGCAGGTTATTTTTGATTCTCTGTGACCTAGCGAGGTGATGGTTGATTCTGAAATATCCAAAATAAACAAAAAGTAAAGTTTGCCCTTTCAGACCTCGCTATCTATCGAGAAGATGATGTTAAGGTAAAAGAGCAGGGCGTCATGTGGCCAGCACCACGACCAACCGCCTTTACTTTCCCCAACTAAAGTCAGGTACCCGTTAGAGTTGGCTGGACTCAGGGGCGCCCAAAAATACCGAAATTCCAAAATTCAACATCACAATCTTCACCGAGATTCAAACCCATGACCCCAGGATCAGAAACCAAGCACTTAACCACTCAGAATAGGACAGAATAAAGTTTTAACACACATACAGAAAATAAGACATGATAAATATTAACACACACAGAGAGGGTAGGACAGGATAAAGTATTAACACACACACAGAAGACAGGACAGGACACAAAGAGGGTAGGACAAAAAAGTATCGACACACACTCAGAGGGTAAGACACACAAGAATTACTAGACTGCCTGTTTGGCGATGTTTTAGATGCATGTCTCTGAAAATGAAAAACCATTCTTACAATTATGGGCCTCTGGTAAAATACAAATGTATGTGCTATTGTTAACAGTTTCTGGCTCAACCCCAAGTACACAGAAAAAATGCATTGTTATAGGTATATATATATATCTTTTTTTTTCTTTCTTTTATGTTTAGAAAAAATATTAATAATGCTACTTTGAATTTCTAAACAGTGGACACGAATGCTATTTTTTTCTAAATTAATAATTTGATATTGATTTATAACTACGATTCAAATACACCCACACAAATTTCCCTTGATGAAACGAAACACCAGAGCATCGCAGTTTATCTCTTCACAGTTCACTAGGATGGGCTCCCAGTCTTCAAAACGTGGATCTAAATATTATATAGGTGGTTTAAGAAGAAAATACTTCAAGCGCGACAAAAATAGCGACTTATTGAGTTACACAGTCACGCATTTAAATAATATGTGTTCAGATTTCATGTTTAGCTTATTATTTTTGTTGTTTGTTTGTTGTTTATAATATTACTTTGTTAATTACCGGTATTATTTAAGTTGATTTTATTAAGCTGTAGAAAGGGAAGAATGTTACTATGATTGTTATATATAGGTTATGTTATTAAGTATATAAGAGTAATGTCCCTTGTTGATTGTTGTTGTTACCTTGAATGGCGTCTCTAATAAACAGCTGATTTGGCAGAACCTAGCATAAGAGTTATGTGCTTAATCTTTTTTATGTTATCAACAGTGGCGGTGAATAAAGGGAACTGTATGTTGACGATTTCTGTTGATTCATATCCCAGCGTTGCGCCTCCGGTGGAAACGTCTCGGGGTGGACCTAGATAGGCTAAGTACGAGTAGCGAATCAGGCCCTTGCGGAACCCCCTGGGTGAATTTTAGTTTTCTTTTTTATCTCACTCGGGGTAGGGATGGAACAAGTGGCCCGCACAGTCCAGTCCAAAAAGTCCTCAACGCCGTTCCACAAGGGGGCCGTCATCAGTATCCCGTTAGCTGGAGTGACGGTCCTTGCACGGAACAGTGGCGGTTACAGTATAGGAATATGAGACAAGCTCCCCGCAGTTAGCTCTATTCTCGGCCACTTGTAGCGAGTGGGGCCCAGGAACGGAGACGGAGCGCTGTGTACACAGCACGGCCCGGTCTGGCCCAGTCAACCGAATTGACCGTTGAGAGCCCTCAGACAGGACAGGGGTGAAGAGCCCCATGTTTAGGCCTGGTAGTTGGATAAAAGCCTTTCTAATTCCAAGGTGATAATGGCGCCTTAGGCGCCGACGCCCTACTGGACTTCACTGAAGGTTGATTAATATTGCGGAAACAATACTTTATTATATTGAACGCTTGCAACTTTGGGCACCATATCAACAATTTCCTTGCATGGTTTTTAGCCCGCGAATTCTAGTATCTGTTACGTTGAATTGAGACGATCCAACATCTCGTTCTGCTTTTCTCTCTCTCTCACTATTTTCTTTTCTCTCTCTCTCTCTCACCCTCTTTTTTTTCTCTGTCATCCACGCTCTCCTGGAACGCTTTTGAGAATCGAAATGCTGCCCTATATAGACACAGGACTTGAATTGGAACGGCTCGCTTTATAACGCCACCCCAAATACACAGATATACTTAAGGCTGGTGAATTATAAGATTGTAAGCATTACATGGGCGCCCTCGGGATTTTTTGCAGGGGAATACAAGTCGCCAATCATTGCTTAAAGTCGTAACTGCACATTTTTTATGACAAAGAATATTAAAGAAAAGAAATAGTGCACAACGTCACCCATACATATGCGATAATAAGTTCAATGTAAATACCTGTTTCATAAAATAATAACAAAACAACTATTACGTGAACAAACTATTTACTGTACACTTTGGTCAGTTTATCCGTACGGTCCGTGCATCCCAACGGTTGATCAAACAAAACATGCAAACGCTGCCAAAACTGTAAATAACTTTACTACTGAATAGCTTCTCGTCGCGATGGACAAACCAGCGATAAACGCTTATCTGCAGCGCTGATATTCTTCATAGTGTTGCTGCTCTTGCATCAGTTTAGGATGTAGACAAAACAAATTGAACTGAGCATTCATTATTGTTTGGAAAGCGAAACGTTAAGGAAGAAAGTCAAGAACAAAGTTACGTAATATAAAGCAGTGTTCTGTAATAACTTACGAAATCCAAACATATGTTTTTTTCTCGGTGTGTCTGTCGACTACAAATTCTGGGTAGCACCAACTCAATACCCCGTTTGCCTGCCAGCAGTCTCGCCTTCCTCAAGATGCCATCCTTAATGCGTTCCTCAACATGGTCAATATGGTATTTATGTCATTAATGTGACTGCTGATGTGCATTTAAGCGGCAACTTAGGCTAAGATGGACAGACTGCAACATCACGGAAACTGATTCGTGAAAATATAAATAATTGACTATTAAAATAGAAATCAGAAACACATGAGAAGCAGGCACAGATTAAACATATGCAGTTTGTCAGGTTTCACTTACAGCCGTTTATATTAAAATACGCCAAATAGTCAACGATCTTCTCAAAGTTGTGACTTAAAGCGCGAATGAATTCGTATTTCTCAGTCCATTGTCTCACACAAAAGAGGTAAATTTAACATCAATGCTCTCTCTAGAGACTGTTATGAAAGAAATAGATAATCTTCTGGATGACACCAACAGCATTACGTATATCTAAAATGGCATTCAGGTCATTGATAACACGCAACGAACAATGTCTGCTCTTGGATATTTTTCACGAATCCTTGTCTGAACACAGTTTTTAAATGCTACCCATCACGGGGCAGCCATCGTAGCCTTGGTCGAGTAGTTTGTCCATGTGAAAAATGTACATTATGTAATCGCTGACAATGAAGTTGGACACAGGCATTGCGTCTCTCAAAACAACAATGGCAAAACCAATGAATTCTTATCGAGTACAATCGCCATCAACAAACCCAACTCTCAAACACATCAGTTTAGTGCCTGAGATATCTGCAGTTTATTAACGAAATACCAAGAAAAAAAGTTAATTCATGCTGCTGCCAGTGCTCCGTTGATACAAATCAATGTTTTGACTCGGGTGGTATGGGAAGAACTTTTTTTTTTATCACAAACTGGTGGACGTGTTTAACCTGCTATTTTATTTTATTGAATGCTAACACTGACCGCAGCTGCGCAAGACGTAAATACATTTACCAATATGACTGCACTCATTAGTCTTGGTCAAAGAAACTTTCACATATATCAAATCGAAAGACAGCCGGCAAGGCTTTTTACTCCAAGACAAAAAAAATATTATCATATTACAGGTCCTTACTAAATATAATGATAACTAATAATTATGTGTAAATGAAAACAAATCGTTACGACTAACGTGCTATAGAATATTGAATTGCAAGCGTACATGGTCGGACATTAACTACAGATGAGCTTGTTACAGTTTATTACAACAATGGCTTATCCTTATTAACTTTATTTCAATGGAAGTACGACATGTCATGTTGCTTCCTAGAAGAAGTTAATTAATTTGAATGTTTAAAAACTGTCTAAAGTTTGGCTATCCAGAATTTAGAGGGTTACACGTGAATGGTCAGTCATCAATGCATGGTAAGCCTAGGCTAGTCTACTACTAATGTGCTTCAGTCACCAATGAAAACACTACTTGTTCAGTTGCTAGTTAGATTTTAATTGATCTGATGGTGCAAAAAATAAAATTGCTAGAATTTGGCTACTCAGAATGCAGGGGGATTCAAGTGCATCCCCATGCACCCCACTGCGGCGCCCATGTACCTAGCTTATAAATAAGAGAATAAAGTTATAATCATAGACATAAATAAATATAGACTGGCCAATTAAAGAGTTTTATGAAACGAAAATTTGTGACTTGCAATTTTGTGTACTTTATTATAAAGCATATAAGAGCATTATAAAAGTGCTTTTTAAACTTTGATACACACCTATATATATTGTAAATAATAAGGCAGTGTAGCTTTGTTTAATCTCTAAGAATGAAGATCATGCAACTTTTCATAATTCGGAAATCCGAATACAATAGATATACATGTTTTCAAGTTACATGAAGTTACTTCCTTTTTCCAGTCTATATTTATTTATGTCTATTGTTATAATTTTCACTGCTGCTGCCTTGCAGCTATGTTGACACATTAGATATGCATTGGAAGTCATTCAAAGAAAACAAAATACGAAACTAAATACAATATACCAGATCTGGATACATCTAAAACTAGAATCTGGAAATTTGTATTGTTAAGCGCTTGTGGGGGTTATAGATCTATATTATTTTAGATTGAATGTAGCTAAAAGTATTGAAACACTGTATTGATTTACTTATACTACTACTTGTAGAAATCTAGATCTAAATGTGATCTTGATGTAAGTATAATTGATAAAGCGCTAGCTACAGACCATACCTCTGTAGAATATGTAAAGTATAAAAAATATTAATATTTTGATTATTCATTTATATTAGATTTAAAGATAATATTCCAGTCTAGATATTTCTTAGAAAGTCATAAAATATATAGACTATAATTTAACTGTCGACTACAAATGTTAGTGTTTAGTTGTTAATTAGTACATCTACAATAAATTCATATCCATGGTGAGACAATTTCATGATGACACGAAGGCTCGTGTCCAAGAAAGTGGAGAACCATCAGAGCCCTTCGAAATATCAAACGGGGTAAAACAAGGCTGTGTCCTAGCACCTGCACTGTTCAGTATCATGTTCTCTGCTATGCTGACAGATGCATTCACAAATAGAGATAATAACTGTATAAATATAACATACAGATTTGATGGTGGCCTATTCAAACTGAGTCGGCTCAAAGCAAAATCAACTTGACCGGGGATGAAGTGACCGGAGATGAAGTGACCGGAGATGAAGTGACCGGAGATGAAGTGATCGGAGATGAAGTGACCGGAGATGAAGTGATCGGAGATGAAGTGACCGGAGATGAAGTGATCGGGAACCTGATATTGTTTTTGAAACTTCACGTATTTCGGAGATTGTGTTCATACTTGGATATATTTTGTAATATCTATTTGTATGGCCAGAGGTATAAGGCTGGATATTCTTCTTCTTCTTAGATTTTTTTAACTATTCAATATTATGCAATGCGCTTCTGTTACAGAAGTCGGTTCCCGTCATTTCATCCCCGGTCATTTCATCCCCTGGTCATTTCATCCCCCGGTCATTTCATCCCCCGGTCATTTCATCCCCTGGTCATTTTGTCTCCTGTTATTTTCATCATCTGATCATTTTATCTAACAAATAGTAATTGTAAAAATCACGAAATGAGCAATATTTAATATATTCATTTTTTTTTATTTAAATGACAAAAAGTGTAACACATTAGTTAAGAATAAAATTAAAATTAAAAACTATAAAAAATTTAACATGTATAAAATAGAGGTAATGTAAAAAAAAGTTTATGTGTTCATCAATAAGATAGATAGGCTATCGATTGGAAGTACAGAAGACAATGGATCGATTCATATTGCAAAACGTTTTGGCGACATGATATCCTGAGGATGGGTGAATTCAGCCTTTATTAGAAAAAAAAAACTTATTTCAAGAATAAAAATGATGCGCCCATTTTCAAGAAAGAGCGATTGAAAAATAAAATAAAGTGAAACATGGTCGTACTTTCACCACAGCTTGGCCTTTGATGATAAGTTATCAGCGGCACGGTCATAATTATTGTAATCGCACTTCTATCTCTCAAAAGATTTCCACTACTTGCACCACACCTTGGCCTTTGATGATAAGTTATCAGCGGCACGGTCATAATTATTGTAATCGCACTTCTATCTCTCAAAAGATTTCCACTACTTGCACCACACCTTGGCCTTTGATGATAAGTTATCAGCGGCACGGTCATAATTATTGTTATCGCACTTCTATCTCTCAAAAGATTTCCACTACTTGCACCACACCTTGGCCTTTGATGATAAGTTATCAGTGGCACGGTCATAATTATTGTAATCGCACTTCTATCTCTCAAAAGATTTCCACTACTTGCACCACACCTTGGCCTTTGATGATAAGTTATCAGCGGCACGGTCATAATTATTGTTATCGCACTTCTATCTCTCAAAAGATTTCCACTACTTGCACCACACCTTGGCCTTTGATGATAAGTTATCAGTGGCACGGTCATAATTATTGTTATCGCACTTCTATCTCTCAAAAGATTTCCACTACTTGCACCACACCTTGGCCTTTGATGATAAGTTATCAGCGGCACGGTCATAATTATTGTTATCGCACTTCTATCTCTCAAAAGATTTCCACTACTTGCACCACACCTTGGCCTTTGATGATAAGTTATCAGTGGCACGGTCATAATTATTGTTATCGCACTTCTATCTCTCAAAAGATTTCCACTACTTGCACCACACCTTGGCCTTTGATGATAAGTTATCAGTGGCACGGTCATAATTATTGTTATCGCACTTCTATCTCTCAAAAGATTTCCACTACTTGCACCACACCTTGGCCTTTGATGATAAGTTATCAGCCAAATGCTCATAATTATTCTAATCGCGCTTCTATCTCTAAAATGATTTTTCACTACTTCCACCAAACGTCGGCCTTTGATCGTTACGTCGTGCGCAGGATAATATTATAATATTACATCCCCCACATCCACTAGAAGCGCTATAACTAAGTACACATCTAGATTTGCAATATATTATAAGATTTCTCACCAAGAATGCAAAGTGGAAGAGGAAACACTATAAACGTATTAGTAACATGTCAAAAAATATCAAAAAGCATTCTACATAATCATGTTTATATATCAGATGAAATAAGGGCTTAAAGTTAAAGCCTTAACAGCACAATTAAACAACGAAAAAGAAAAATATTTAATTGGGGATGAAATGACCGGGGAATGAAATGACCGGGGGATGAAATGACCAGGGTATGAAATGATCGGGGATTAAATGACCGGGGGATGAAATGACCAGGGGATGAAATGACCGGGCATGAAGTGACCGGGGGATGAAATGACCAGGGGATGAAATGACTGGGGAAGAAGTAACCTGGGATGAAGTGACCGGGGATGAAATGACCAGGGGATGAAATGACCGGGGATGAAATGTCTGGGGATGAAGTGACCGGGGATGAAGTGACCAGGGGATGAAGTGACCAGGGATGAAATGACCAGGGGATGAAATGACCAGGGGATGAAGTGACCGGGGATGAAATGACCAGGGGATGAAATGACCAGGGGATGAAATGACTGGGGAAGAAGTAACCTGGGATGAAGTGACCGGGGATGAAATGACCAGGGGATGAAATGACCGGGGATGAAATGTCTGGGGATGAAGTGACCGGGGATGAAGTGACCGGTCACCCAATATCTCCCGTACGTCCCCTCTCAACTAAGCTCTAATAGTTACTGGCTATATCATCTTTCATTTCCTCTCTCTTAACTCAGAAGTGTCTCGTTCCTGTTCTGTGACCACCTGTCACGGCCTGTATAGAGGATGTGCCAGAGACCACGTATAAAATTCATAAAACTTTAAAATTAAATATATTTCTTGCATAAGATATTTCAGTACAATTTTTTATCATAATTTAGCGTATATTGAATTATCCTAATATTTGTATTTAAACAGATAGTGAATATATTCAATATCAACAGATTTGAATAAAGAGAACTTTTTGAAGAATGTCTTATGCTGCTGTAATTTTCTCTGCCATCATTAGTCATATCACTGGTATTGAAGGTCAGTGTGATACATAAATATAAACATTTGTCTAAAAATTTCTTAGAAACTAGCATGTTGCTTTTAATTAAAAAAAAATGAAACCCCTGTATACACATTCATGACTATTTCTTTAAACTAGTCGACCCGCGGCGTAGCATACGCCGCTATTGGACGGAAGTATTCATGTAGGCAGAGTATTGTCGAGCAGAGTGTATGACTGCGTCCGTCAGTAAGAACAACGGACAAGGTGTCGCCATAGTTACCCCAATGTTCACAAACAAAGCTTGCGATATTCGAGAGCAAGAGTTTCGTCAATAACATTTTTCCAGAAATATGCGACTAGTAGAAGTTAACTGATGCAGGGATTTCGACAACATTGAAAGACATGTTGACTCCACGAACTATATGTGAATCGGTGGACATGGTTGGGAAACGAAGGGCAATACCAAGGGGCAAAATTTAAAAAATTGCTACAGAAAAAAACATGCAACGATTGTCGGAAATAATAAGATACTATAAATAAATATAGTTTACACTCTCGGTGACCGCGGGTTTCCGTTCAAAGCCGAAACGCTATTTATATTATTTTGGAGATACGGTTATCTTAGGAAAGTGTAAGAGAGGACGGTTTCATTAATACCAAATATACCTAGGTCGAATATGACTACTCAAAAGTATTCAATGCGTTACCAAGGGTATTATTTACATGTAGATTCGGAATTAGATGAAATAAACATTATACATGCTGTAGAAAAATGACTAAAAACAATATTTAAAGTTAAAAATTACATATTTCAAGTTTCAAAACTTGTAGATAAATGGATAAACTTTCAAATAATGAAATAAAAAAAGTTCGATTTTTTAATTTTAATTATCGATATTTTGCTAATTAATGGTGGTCCTCCTCCCCTTAATGACACCCGAACTTAATGTATATAAAAATACACACATAAATGTAGTCAAGTATATAATGTAAAGCGAAAGACTTGTTCTGCCATCCCCCTGTTTTTTTTCTGACATCGCTCTCTGTCACCGTGAAAGTTACGTGGGGTAACTCTGGTCTGACTTGCATGGTGGCCCACGCGGTTGGGCGACGAAGAGAATTATTTATAGAGATGGTGCTGACTAAACAAATATGTAGCCAAGAGGGGGTGGGTAATGTTGTTTCTCAGATAGTTTTACTATAAGTACATTGAGCTAATTATAAAAGAAATGCGTAAGAACCAATCAACGTAAATGTAATTCGTTAGATTCAACAGCCTTTGATTTTAGTGGTCATCGCTATTAAATTGTGACTCAAGTAACAACCCCTGTCAACCCCTCAACAGCCTTTGATTTTAATGGGCATCGCTATTAAATTGTGACTCAAGTAACAACCCCTGTCAACCCCTCAACAGCCTTTGATTTTAATGGTCATCGCTATTAAATTGTGACTCAAGTAACAACCCCAGTCAACCCCTCAACAGCCTTTGATTTTAGTGGTCATTTGCTATTAAATTGACTCAAGTAACAACCTCTGTCAACCCTTCAACAGCTATTGATTTTAGTGGTCATTTGCTATTAAATTGACTCAAGTAACAACCTCTGTCAACCCTTCAACAGCTATTGATTTTAGTGGTCATTTGCTATTAAATTGACTCAAGTAACAACCCCTGTCAACTCCTCAACAGCCTTTGATTTTAGTGGTCATTTGCTATTAAATTGACTCAAGTAACAACCCCTGTCAACTCCTCAACAGCCTTTGATTTTAGTGGTCATTTGCTATTAAATTGACTCAAGTAACAACCCCTGTCAACTCCTCAACAGCCTTTGATTTTAGTGGTCATTTGCTATTAAATTGACTCAAGTAACTACCCCTGTCAACTCCTCAACAGCCTTTGATTTTAGTGGTCATTGCTATTAAATTGTGACTCAAGTAACTACCCCTATCAACCTCCTCCCCTTAACCAGGGAGAAATTTGTGAATGCCATTTTTGCTATAATTAAGCAATTTTGTTTACTGTAGATGTGATTTTAATGTTGAACCATTACTAGCGCCAGCAAAGAGAGGTTTTGAGTTTAAAATCCCCCTTTCAGGATGTTATGAGAATAAAATACCCTTCTTCTATAAAACAACAACAAAAAAACAACAACAACAACAATAATGCAAACGACAGTCACCAAATTTCATAAGCGTAGCCAAGAGGATTTTAAGTTTTTATATCTATACAATGTTGAAGCTGTTTCCCTTATTCTAAATCAAACGAAACAATTAATTACCAATAATTCATTGACTAATTGGTTACTTTTTTTTTTATTGATTCATGTCTCGCCTATTTTAATGAATACTTGTACAAAGTTTTAATTTGATTCGAGAATGGGTGTAGTAGATATAGCGTAACTTTTTACCAGAGAGACAGACGGAGTAAGTGGATATAAGCTTTGTAAAACATTTTACATGGAACAAAATAGTAATTGTTTGTTTAGGTTATAATTGCTCGCATAATATTTTATTTTATCAACTCTGATTTATTTATGGTCATGAAAATAGAGACCTTTTTTTTTCCACAGTTATGTTCCAATATGAGGCGAGTAACGACACTGGTGATCAAATGCCTGACCAGTTCAATGTGACATTTAGCACAGAAACAAAATTTCTAACCAAATTTAATCTCAGGCGTGCGCAGAGTTTTGACGTTGACATTCCTCTCTATACTCTCGACATCGACAGGGAAGGATTTTTTCAAAGTCGGAAAGTGAAAACTAGACCCAGAAAGGTAACAACGGAACTAATTATTTAGTTTGTCTAGAGTTAGGCCACATCGTGCAATAAACAAATAACTTATTATAGAAATTAGACTTGTACATTCTCAATGTAAGAAATTCATAAAAATTATTTCGTACTATGAACAGAATACGGAAATATTGATCAACCTTTTTTAAAGCATGTAATCATTTTCAAGTATATTTTAAACTTTTCTGTAAGTCCTTTTTTTTTTAGTTTGAAAATTCTTAATGGTTGAAAAAAAACACGTTTCGCGAAAACTGTTCTAACAATTCTCCTAGAAATTTGGATTCTTGACGTTTATCTTTGAGATAATAATTACTAGCTAAAATGTCACACCTAGAAAACCTTTAGCTTGACATTTATACTTTTAAAAAATATAATTTTCTTAAAATAAATTTGATCATCCGTATTTTGAACATTTTTATACGTAGACCCTTTTCATAAAAGAGTTTAATCAATTTTTACACACCCAAGAGCATTTTGCGCACCATATTGTAAGTCTGAATCTATTGACCTATATTTAGAATCTAATATACTTTTGATTGGACTTATACCTTCGCTTAACCAGGAGTTATTTTCAGGGAAATGGAGGGAATGAGGACTAGATAAACATATTCTTTTTTTTTAAATCAATCAAATTAAAAGTAAGTAGATTCATGACTAATGAAATGTCTTTAAAGTTAACAACTATTTTATGTTACTTGTAAAATAATGTATTTTGTATAGCATGCTTACCAGTCTATTTGTTGACATTTAGAAGGAGTCTGTCTTAGTGAGAATTTTTATATATATTTTTGTTGAAATATTTTCTGCTTGTGCCTAAAGAAGAGAAACTGAAATTTAATGACGTAATAATGAAACAAGCCGCGATGGAGTCTTTGGGAGGAGATAAGGTTTATACAAGAGGCGATGGATACCAGACAGAACATACAAACTGATCAACGATGTAAACATGCTAAATTTAGAAGAGAGGAAAATTCAGAACACAAGAGGCAGACGAGACCTAATCGCAAACAAGTCTGAAAGTAAAGAGAAGTTGCCGGTGAAATGGACACGACTTGAACACAAGTGCCAAGAAACTAAATGCAGTTATTTACCAGAAAGACATGAAAATTCACCATCGCATTGTTTGTAGCTTTACCAGAACATCCACCAAATACAAATATGGTAAACCTGTATTAATGAAAGACTGACGGGACGCAAATAAGTAGTAGAGTTGATATGATCCTCATCAAACCAACTGCGTTTTATTTTCCCAAATTAAACGTGTTTTCCTGCACAATGACTCTGAGATCCGTCGCTAAAACTAAAACTAAAACTAACAAAGTCCATAAGCCCCTAAAGACAGGTAAAAAATAGTGATCATAAAATTAAAATAAGGAGCCACGTGGCAAACTGCAAGACTTTCAGAGGCTTAAACTTTTTCTAACTTCCGTAGCAAATTTTTACGCTGTCTTGTTGTGATGATTACTATTGCCTCAAATTTAAAGTTCAGAGAAAAGCAAGCAGGATTGCTGATCATGCATTTACTCTCCATCACATCACAGAGCAGTGCCTAGAATATCCACGAAATTCGATGATCAATTTGGTGGATTAAAAAAACAACTTTCAAGAATCATTTTGAAAAATAGCGTGTAAATATTACATCCTGCAATACGTTTTTCCCCCATACTTTGAGATATCTGCACAGCGAATTCAGCTGCCTTGTCAAAACAAACGATGGAACAACGGAGTTCTTCAACATATAGACATGGTGTCATGCCAGGTTTTATCACGTCATTTTTTCTTATCTTGTTAGCCATTACAATAACAATAATAATAATAATAATAATAATAATAATAATAATAATAATAATAATAATAAGGCTTGTCTTCAAGTCCGAAGATTAATGAGGAATGCAGTATTTCCCGTGGCTACGCAGCCCCAGCTTTGACCTACATATTTTGCCACATCCAAGAAATGCATAACCATTGTCCACCGGTAGTCGATTAAGATTTATTAAATTTTATTTTCACCGTCTGAGTCTCTCCTGGGCAGCAGATTTTCTTTTGGTCTCAAATGTGTATCCCGCGACCTTTGTGAGTGAAACCCAGCTGTCTCTTTCTGAGGCCGCATGCAACTAGTTGCTCTCTTCTATCTCAGCTATAGCAAGATGGCGTCTAAGCTGGTCTTTGAAGCGTTTTCGTGAGGCGCCTATGTTACGTCGACCTCTGGCATACGTTCGTCTCCCTATAGGATACGTACCCTGCCAAGCAGAGCTGTCGGACCATAAGAAGTCCCTCTGTACTGTAATAACTTAAGTGAGGCAACTCAACGAGGACATAGACGTTTATTTACATAGAGACATGACAAACACAAAGGGGCATCTGCCTTGAGCATAGCGTCTCCATATTGGCTCTCTCTTGGGCGGAAATCGTTAGTCTCTTATGTCAACATCCGACTTGTCTGGTCACTGATAGTGCGCACCTTCTTTCTGCACTATCTTGGATGGCGGTGCGCATGGCAAAGTCATAACAATACTGTCCATACCAGGCGTCGAATGGACATCGCTGTTTTTAGTTTGATCTTGCCCCCGTATTTCTATGATGGAACGCAAGCATCTTTTGTGAAAGCGCACAAGTAGTCTTAGTTGCTTCCTGTTGTTTTAAATCATAACTTTGTCTTCGGTATCTCATGGGGCAAGCTAAACAAACTAACGTACCTGGACATGAAAATAATAAAGCAACACACGTCATTACATGTACATATATACAAGGATAGGAATGAGGTGGATGAGCGATAAATCGCTTGACTTCTATACTAGTGGTCCAGGGTTCAAATCCTGGTGATGACTGGGATTTTTAATTTCGAGATCAGCCTCTGAGTCTACATTGCTCTAATCGGTACCTTACAATAGTCGTGGAAAAGTAAAGACGGTTGGTCGTTGTGCTGACTACATAAAACCCTCGTTAACCGAGAAACAGAAGACCATTGCACCATCTGCCCTCTAGATCGCAAGGTCTGAAAGGGGAACTTTATATACAAGGCATGACGGAGTGACTCGATAGACATGCGCCCAGAATCGGCCTTTAGATAATGTTCCATAAAACCAAAGTTATGCATATCGGATACATACTCCTATCAAGATTGGCCATACAGAGCTTAAATATGTTTTAAAAAAAACAACTTTTTTTTTAGGAAGCCTTATCAAGATATGGCATGTCAAATAGGCAAAGCAGGCATCGTCTTTAAATCTTTAAATGTGATTGAAGACCTACATCAATCCCGTCAACGCAATTATATCTACAACAACCACCTACACTTGAGTGGCTAAGGTCGCTGTGCAACAATGGCCAAGTAGGATTCTAGGAGTAAATTGCTGGGTTCATGTCACCAATAGAGAAATCCTTTCCCACACGGACACCTGCCCTATAAGTAAATTGGTTAAGGAAAATAGAATAAGATGTATAGATTATATCCTTATCCAAGAAGAAACATGTTTAACAAGCAAGTTGTTGCATAAATGTCGAAAAATGGAAAGCGAATACTGGGCCGTCCAACAAACGAGGCGTCAAAACTTCTGAGACATTCTAGAACTGGAGGACACCAGCCGGGAAATGAGTGTGGAAATCGCCTATGAAAAATCTGATCTATCTCTAGGAAGAACTTAGACTCTATGCGCTAAACGGCGAAAAGTGATATACATTTCTATTTATTTTACTATTAAAGAAAACTTTTCTATGTATGATATGTAATTAGTGCGTCCTATCTTTAGATAAGCTCAACTTATTTATTACTACTCAATAAACTCTCTTGTCATTACAAGGATACAGGCTACTACCATGATACTAACCACAAGGCCGTGTTTTGTATTAAAAGGTCACCCGAGACGTTGTCGAACAGAAACGTTAAATTTCACTTAGTAAGTTGTCCAGATTATTACAATTACTATCATTCCTATTATTATTATCTTTGAAACGAATGAGAATTCATTCTCTGGCGCTACAAGCGTCGAGTTTTGTTGCAGAGAAAAAAAATTCATCGTAGTCTTTTTAACAATTATTACTTTTTTTTTTTTTTTTTTTACAGTTTTCTAAAAACATTGATGAGAACTATTTTATATAAAGTATTAGGAGCCATTTAAAATGATATATTTAATTCTTTTCTTCCTAATGTTAAACATGGGTTAATAAAGACCTCGAGATGCACTTGATATGGTAACACCATTATTGACATTAATAATCTTAGAGACAGGGCAGAAGACTAGCAAACCAATTGTCTATTTCTTGAATTTAAAACCTGTTTTTTTTTTTCTATCTACCTTGTGTTATACTCCACCTGGCTACATTGACAGGTACGCAGAGTTTGAGTACCATAAGCTGAATGAGATCTGTTAAACGCCCAAAGACGACACGAAACTTTCTCCTAGATAACCAAATCCCCTCCCTCCAAGGTGTTCACAATAGAAATGAATGAGAAAGCACTAAATATAAATGAGTCTGTATATTAATTTTATAAGTAAAAGTTTGTTATTGATATTTATTTCTTGCATTATTAAAGGCTTTAAAACTCTAATTGTTTCAGAAAGCTGTATTCCAAATGGACAACTCCGAATACCTGTTTGACTCTGATAACAAAACGCATAAAAAGCCTTGGAGAAATATGTCCCTCGAGACATTCTATAGTCCTACAAGGACTGAATCTACTACACCTCGCTCTAGGACAACTTTTGACCACTATGTTTATAAGTTAGAGTTGCTTAGAAGGACAAGTTTTGATCTGTTTGACACACAAATACCACGTACGTCACGTGACTTCACATGTTTTGATGTTTGTTTGAAATTAAACAATCGCTATTTATTTAAACAAGATCAGCTCAAGTGCAATATTGTCCTTGCTGTCAAAACGCATTGTTTCCCAAACTGTAAGCCTAGTGTCCTACGAGTCCTTGATAGGTGTTCCACGAACTACTGGACTAATTAACCTCTAAGCCATCACTTGAATTAATATCTCTAAAAAAATAAGTATTCCGCTAAATACTCAAAATGGGAGAAAATTTGGGAAACACTGTCATAGAGACTAGCAGCTGGCAGCTCTGACGAAGGTGAAGGGACAAACACAATGGATGTCTCAAGAAAAGCTCAAAAGAAAGCGCTGAAGACGACTAATTATTAACAGATCCCCGTCTGACAAAGGCATCATTATGACAAATTATGCAGGCTTGCTAAAATGTCTGTACACATCTGTACACATCCTTAAATTTTTAGGTTCGAAGACATTGCATTTTTAAAAATAGATTTATAGGTTAAACATGAATCTATTTAGATTAGACTTAATCTAATTTTTACTGTTTACTCATTTCATGTTGTGTATAATTCGCTTGATTTTTTGTGATATAATATTTGGAAAAAAAGCTACTCTACCATGAACAACCTTTTTAAAAAAATCACAATTGAGGATTTATATAAATTGTAAATTAGATATATTGGTGATTAGTACAAGATAAGGTAATATAAATTGTAAATTAGATATATTGGTGATTAGTACAAGATAAGGTAATCTCCATGGTATTTGTTTTTAAAGGAGTAAACATTCCCTTTCAGACCTTATGATGATCTATAGGGCAGATAACGCAAATATCGTGTTTGTGTGGCCCACGGTTAACGAGGGTGTCATGTGGCCAGCACAATGACCGACCAGCTGTACTTTTCCCCAACAAATCTAATGCACCAATTGGAGCTGGGTGGTCTTAACTCTTTGTATCCTAACTAAAGATACCAGCGTTGATTCTACCAGAATGTGGTAAATAATTACGGAGAGAAAGAGTTAATGCTTACGGATACTTCCATACTCTGTAATCCGGACCCATAGACAGTTTTGTAAATAAGGATTGTTTTCAATGTATAAGAATCAGCACACACACACTGTACCTTGGTGTACAAAATGTTTGAAAAATAAACTATACATTACAGATATAATCTATATAGAATGTATAATGTAAGAATACATGTCATAGATATAATGCAGAGTTGCCTACAAGTACAAATCTTGCGTAATTTGTACGCAAATAGACACGAAAATACGCGAGTACGGTTTATAATCTGAGAATACGCATTTCCACCTCTAACGCAGAAACAAAAAATTAAAAAAAAAAGTAGTGCTTGCTAATCATCAGGTTGTCAATGCCTGGAAATAGATTATTCTTATTTGATCTATCTTTTTTTTGTGCGTGCTGACGCGCGATGATTGAAATGTTTACCAGTACTTACTGATCTATATAAAGCGGAGTTCCATTCAATGTGTCAGTTTATATGAGGTCTTTAAACTGATTAGGAATTAATTGATTGAATAGTTTTAATTCATCTAGACTGGATCTAGAACTAGAGATATTTTACGATGTCATGCACCTAAAATAGGATTTACGTAAATCTAGGTTTATAATAGATCTAGATTATTCTAGAATTAGATATAGATCTACATCATATAGGTCTTGATCGAAATCTAATTCTAGTCTAGATTTTGGATCTAGATGTGACCACAGCCAGGTGTGTACTAGATTTATAACTAATCTAGATCTTCTCAAAAGCAGCAATTAGCCATCCTTAATGGAATCTTAAAAAAAGGGGTGGGGGGTCAAGATTGTACAGGTCTAGATCTAGTTTTCTACATTCACGATAGACTTTTAAGAGCCTACAATTTCTTGGGGTTGTTAACATACCTTTAAATCAGTGATTCCCAAAGTGGTCTATATGGACCCCCAGGGGTCTACGACGACCTCCAGGGGGTCCACGGAAGTTAAAAAAGAAATTGGGGGTCTATGAGATGCTTTTGGGGGTCTACGCTAATGGATTCCATTTAAAACCATTACAAAATTATAGTCACCGGGCTATGCCTGCAATCGCCGATTTTTAATTGTTTCGTTGACGAATGCACTGCTATTTTTTTATTTTTTTAACATTTACTAATTCTGACCTAAGAGAACGACAGAGTGGATATAATTAGATTTGAATAAATAAAATGTCAATAAGACTTAATACTTATGTTTTTATTTTGTGGTAAGTGATTACCAGTTGTTTGAGTCTGATGGTAGAGATAGCGATTATTTAGTTCAACTGGAGAGTGGAATGCAACTAAATGTGGCATTTGAAGGTTATTAAGCTCTGTAGAGTAAACCTATTCAAGACTTCAAGATTCTATTTAAAACAATGTTAATAGTAATAATATATTAAAATAATCTGTATTATCCGCGAGGAAATTTGTTTTACAATTGTGCCTTACACATTACAATACATTATAAGAGCAAACAATTTGTAGGATATTGCACAAACTATACATTCGTACAACAGTTTCTCTTTACCATTGCATGTAAAATTTACAACTTAAATGGTTCAATTTGTTGAATGAGTTTTTTTGTGTCTATTTTAATTTTTGTGATCAGTGTCTTATATCTTCTTTGCGATGGTCATAGATTACAATCATGAAACAGAAGTGGTTGTTTTTTGCTTAAAATCTGTATAGCTTACCTATCAATGTTTTTTTTCTTCTTGACTAATTGTCCAAGTGTGCGCTTTGTTTGTTGGCGATGATCTTGGTACAGCATTGAACGTTACTATTTTATAAAGTATATTTTATTTTTTTATGTTCAGATTGCCATACATGGCAGTGATGTTGAAACTTAAAATAATGCAGACGTTAGCATGGTAAAACATTGATGCTTATCCTATTAGGACTATTTTTCACTATAATAAAAGAAATATTTTTTATGATGTTATTAATTTTATTTTATGTGCATTGATTTCTTAGAATGAATAATACGATGCTATACATCTGCTCTCATGGATGGGGTAGTTATTTCCTGACAACTGCAGAACCTCACTTTTATTTTCTTTTATTTTCAACACACATGATACTTTATTTGTACGCCTACCTAAGCTAATTCTTTCACTTTCAATCCTGGTGAAATCCTCTTGTGCGAATCGAAAGTTTTTATTTTAATAACTTTTTAAAATATCCTAATTATGTCTACAGGTAACTGATATTTAACATGGCCGAATCTAGAAAGAAATGTAGACAGTATAGTATTGAATATTTGAAATTTGGCTTCATTCCTTCCTCATCCAGCAAGCTAATACCTATGTGCCTTTTATGTAACAAAATTTTGTGTAATGATGCCATGAAACCATCTAAACTGGAGAATCATCTGAAATGATGCCACCCAGATAAAATCGATAAAGACTTGAAGTATTTTCAAACACTTAAAGATAGATCTCAGAATAGACCTACAGTGGACAAAATGTTCACTTCGACATCACAAAGAGAAGATGATGGTTTACGAGCATCTTACAATATTTCTTTACTGATAGCAAAATCCGGAAAACCTCACACTGTAGGTGAAAAATTGATTTTGCCTGCCGTTTCAGAAGTCTTACAAACTGTTGTATACAAGCCTGCTTCTGATATCATTAAAAGAATTCCTTTAAATAACAACACAGTTCAAAGACGAATAGATGAAATGAGATATGACACTGAAAACTTGTGTAAATATTTGCAAACTACATGCTTCTCTATACAGCTGGACGAGTCAACCTTGCCTAGTAATGAAGCATTATTGTTGGCATATTTTCGTTTTATTATGGATCAAGAAATCCACGAAGAACTTCTATTTTCAAAAACTTTCGCCATTGAGACAAAAGGCGAATCAATACAGAAAGTTTTGAAGGACTACTTTAAAGAAAAAGAGATCCCTTTAGGAAATAGAATATCAGTAGCAACAGATGGAGCACCTGCAATGGTTGGACGCTAACGAGGATTTGTGAGCCTTTTAAAAGAAAATGTACCCGGCGTGTTAGCAATACACTGCGTTATCCATAGACAACATTTAGTTGCTAAAAATCTCAGTGTCAGATTGCATGAATCTCTTCAGTTTGTCATTACTGCTGTTAATCGAATCCGAGCCAACGCTTTGAATACTCGATTATTTGCTCAATTGTGTGAAGAAAATGACGAAAACTTTCACCAACTGCTCCTTCACACTGAAGTTCGATGGTTGTTGAAAGGCTTATGATGGCTAGATTTTTTTCTCTTTTTGACACTGTTTCAGAGTTCTTGCATGATAAAGATTCAATTTTAAAACAAAATTTAATTAAGCGGAAATCGGACATTGCCAATTTGACAGACTTATTTCAGAAATTTAATGAAGTTAACTTGCAGCTACAAGGGGATAACCTGAATTTGATCAAAACAAAGTCCATAATCTTGCAAGAATAAAATTAATGAAGCAAAACATTGGTCGTGGCGAATTTTCCCAATTTCCAAATTTAGAACACACAAAATGTCAGGAGGAGGACATTTTCATTTATGTGCATTTGAATTCCCTATATTCTGATTTTCAAATTAGATTTGAGGATATTCTGAATATGGTAATACCTCAGTGGATTATCGATCCATATGTTGATATTATAGAAGAGGGTGATGTAGCATTGCAAGAAGAACTTCCAGGAATAAGTACTAATGAAGAACTGAAAGTACAATTTAAAAAAGGATATCAGCTCTTTTGGCTTCCAAAAGAAATACCCGATACGTATCCCATAGTATGGAATATGGTCAGAAAGTTTCTAATTGCTTTTCCATCTTCCTATCTTGTGGAAAGAGGGTTCAGTACTGTTACCAATCTTCTAATAAATACAAGAAACAAACTGGACATCACTAACAGAGGAGATTTGAGATTAAGCCTAACGAAATGGAAGCCCAACATTGATATGTTAGTATCAAAGCATCAGGCCCATCCTTCCCACTGATGTGCTTTGTACTCTTCTTTTTTTACTTCATACTTTCATGTAAAACTTATTAAATTTTATTTTGCTTCGCTTTAATTTGTATATATACCAATTAACATGTGCTTCATTATAATTTGTTTTACTTTTATTCACATAAATACAGTTTAAAAACAGTAAAAAAAAAATTGAGTTGTTACATTTACACAATTAAAATAATAGTTAAGCAGGGGGTCTACCGAAAACCGGAAAACATGTTAGGGGGTCTACGAGACAAAAAAGTTTGGGAACCACTGCTTTAAATGAACAAAACCATTCAACTGTTAATGAAGCTGCCAACAGATCTTCTATATAAATATTCTATAACAAGATTCAATTTATTTTAACTCTTTCTCTCCTAACTGACGATACCTGTGCTGATTCCACCAGAATGTGGTAAATAATTACGGAGAGAAAGAGTTTAACCACCAATTTCAGGAGAGAGTTCTTCTGAGAGAAAAGTGAGAAGGGTAGAGACTTTAATACAAGGATTGTTAGTTAGTAGGCCTAATCTAAACTTCTAACCTTACTTCTGTTTCTCTATCTGCTTATCCGGAATCAACAGTCCACCAACTTGCATGATAAAAGGAATTAAACTGATGTTTCCTGACTTGCAGAAGATATATTCTGTGGCAGATCTAAAGCGACTAGTTAGTTAGTTTCCATTACTTGTGAAGGCTGAGTGTGTTTGCAAAAGAAAATCTTTAATGAGGCTGACAAAAAAATATTAAATCCATGATCACATGCGCCCTTCTTCAACACATCTGTTTGTTTTATAAAACAACTTCAAGCATCAGCAACCAGAATAAACAGCTTTATCTTACAACAGCTATTCAGCAGACCAATAATCCAGCTTTTATATTAGAAACAAGTTCAATGACCAATTAGGATTATCTGCCTGAAAAAATCCTTAAATTTTTTTATTAGTGATAGTAGAGGATGCCAACGCTTTCATTGCTAACTCAGCAAAGAAAGATCTGAAAGAAAATCGGAATTCTTTCAAAATGTGATAAAATATGTTCAGTGTCTGGATTCCTTGTAAAATGTAAAGAAATTGTCTACAAACAAAACTACTTTTATAAAGCTAGATGTCACTGATCCAGCTAAACATTACACCTGGTTTAACTCTAAATTCACGTGTAACAAAAATCCCAATTCTTTTGAATGAATTTTCTGTTATCGTTATTATGGAATGTCGAATACACTAGAGTCACTAGAGTCATTATAATCGTAAAATCATTGCCAAGTAACAATAAAGGCATCATTCTGACATATTCTAGAAAAGTCTTTGACATAAAACTAAAAAGTAAATATTATAACAGATGTACAAAATGTCTTATATAAATTTATTTATTTAGGATTGCTGCAGTTCGTGTATGTATGAATTTTAGTCTTTCTTGAGTGTATTTCTATATATTTAGGAAAATGCGCATTTGACCCTCAAAATATACATTTCAAGGTCTGGGAATACGCATTTTCTTTTTGGCATGTAGACTAATAATGTCTAAAGTGTAATGGATGTAATGTCTGCCACAGCGCCAGAAGTAGAAAAGACAGTTCGATGGGCTGTCATCAATCAGTCAACATCAAGGTCAGACCCACCGAGCAGACGCCGCCGAAACGCAGTGCGTGACTACTACGTGGATGTGGTGGCGTTGATTGACAAAATACGCTTTCAATGGTTTCTACAACAAGCTAAACAACACTATGACAATGCGATGCAGAATATTCAAGATCACTATGCTATCATGTTTAGCGGGGTGAGTTCTCAAATTACTGAAACTCAAGAGTAATTATAACATGCAAAACATAAAAAATTAAGGTTACAAAGACAGTTTGTGTGGAAACACAACCTCAAAATCGGCCCCTGAAAAAGTCCACCCAGGCAGGTAAAAAGGCAGGTTTAATATTTTCAGAAAGAACATCAGAATGAAATTCTATCAAAGAACAATGACAGAAAAGAATGGAGAAAGAAGGTTGAAAGATTATGTGTTGTGCCCCTGAGGTCTAGCAGACCAAAGGATAGGTGAAAGTGAATGTGAAGTTGGATGTGAACCTGGCCTAATGTCTTATAATGAATATCTAATTGATCTAATTGTTTAGTAAAGGGTCAATCTCTTATTGAAATCCTAAAAGCAAAACAAACAAAAAATCCGTAAAAAGAATAATTTCTTTAGTTCAACGTTCCATGGGTACAGCATTGCACTGAGTTCAATCGATAATATAAAAAATTACTTATTAATTATTGTTTTAAATTATGTCCAACTTATATGCATACTAAATGCTGCACGGAAATCTGTGCTCTAAACTCTCCTCCCAATCACCTCAGTAAGGACCACAACAGGACCCCATCATAAAAGAGGAGATTTCAAACAAGATCAAAACGGTTATTGGGTCCCACGATGACCTACCGATTACTGTCGAAACTAACAGTAGAATAATCACAAATAAAACTTTTCTTGACAGTAGTAGACGAGTACAGATTTCTTGCTGTTAGATGCTAAGACTTCTATCCATAAATGAAGCCCGATCTTAAGTGATTCTCTCTTGACCTTGCCCAAAGACTAGTCAAACTTTATTTTAGTCTGTCTTGGATTTAAAAAAAAATATATTTTCTTAATAGAGATAAGCCTTAAGTTTTTTGCTGTTTTGTATTTAATATCCTTTACGTCCCTTCGTACAGTAAACTATATGGTTACTGACTTATTCTGTTTTTTTTCTTTTAGATTGACATGCTTTATAATGGCATCAACCATCCAAATTACACGGTTCACGTCCGTTTGTGTAAAATATTCGTCGATCAGGTATTAAATCTAAAAAAATAATTAGATAAAATCGCTTTATGTATATCTACATATTTTTTTCAAAAACAAAAAAAAAGGCTGAGTGGGTTGAGTTAAATATATCGATGCAATTAATAGCATTTAACGCAAAGTTGTAATGATAATTTTAAAAAAGTTCCCTTTGCAGACCTTGTTGTCTATAAGGCCACCCCTAACCCTAACACTTATAATATGATGGTCACTAGTTTCTGTGACCAAAGGTTAGCAAGGATGTTATGTGGCCAGCACAACGATCAACTTTTCCTTTACTTTTCCTTAACTAATGTCAGGTACCCATTAGAGCCGCGTGGAATCAGAGGCGCCCTAAGATCACGAAATATAAAATGACAGTTATCACCAGGATTCAACCCCCTGATTACCGTTTCGGAAGCCAAGTGCTTTACTACTTAACCACCAATGATAGTTTTGATAATATAGGAGCTAAATCTTTTCAGATGCACTTCTAAATATACAACTTTCATAAATGTGTAGCCCATTTATTATTAGCTGGCTGCTAATAATTAGGCATGTAAATAAAATTTGTATTAGATCTACATTCTAGACAATAATAAATCTGTTAAATAAGAAATATATATTTTTTACAAAAGCATATATCTACTGACTTTGCTTGTCAGTCTGTCAATGTGTCTGTCTGGTAAAAAGTTTGTATACGCTATTTCTCTGACACCCGAACTAAAATTTAACACAACTATTTTTTATTTGCATGACATCACACTAATCAAATTTAAAAAGTAACCTATTAGTTAGTTAAATATTGGTAATTCATTATTTTGTTTTTTTTATCTAGCTACGATCTAATCATTTGTCTGTAACAGTTGGTAAATAGGATGGGGGGGGGGGGGAGGTAGAGTGTCTGTCAATGTTAGCGTGATCGCTTTTTAAATGCATTAAAAAACAAAAGATTGTAGGACTTGAATTTAAACTTAAGCCTTCTCAAGGAGACTAATTATATCACCACATCTGTCAAGTACAATTTGTTTCCCTAGCTCAACATCAAACAAACAAACTAAGACTAAGACTAAGACTGCTTTATTGATTCTTAAGGAAATTTCTTGTGATTACAAGGACTCTGTTCTTATATAAAGACAACACAACAGAAACATACACATAAATACAACAGACACAATATAAAACTTTCATTCAGATTTCAGCGTCTACACACAGACATCTTGGTCTTTGTCATGTTGCCTGATCAACGGGTGGTGTTGATTTAGTCTGACCGAGTGAGGTACGAACGATTTTTTGTACCGCTATGTTCTTGTTTTGATTGACAGTAGTCGCCCACTTCACGACGACCTGACGTAGTTCTGATGGAGCGGGTGGCTGTTGTCTTCCAAGATTTTTTCGATTTTCCTTAGACACTTTTGTTCACAAAGTTCCTTTAAATGTTGTAATGTTGTGAGTGTAAATTTTTGATGCCCTTTTTATGATGTTTTCTAGATGGCGCAACAGGTTAGATGAAGTGTTGCCTTGCCAACAAGTTATTCCGTATGTTAGCAGATTTGGTATAGTCGTGCCGTAAAAAGTATTTAGGATCTTCTTATTTAGTTTAAAGCTATTGAGTTTGAATAGAAAAAAAAGTCGCTTTGCTGTTTTTTTTGTCAGAGTTCCAAGATGGTCTTCCCAAGAGAGATTGTTATTAACGATAACGCCTAGATATTTATATGCCTTCACTTGTTATATAGATGTAGTGTTTATTTGCAGTTCACGTTTAGTGTGTTTTTTCTTTCTGAAATCTATAAAAGTTCTTTAGTTTTTGTGACATTCAGTTCAAGAAAGTTGTCAGTGCACCAGTTTGTAAACTCTTCTATCGAGCTTCGATACTGAGTTTCGTCTCCTGAAATAAGACCCGACTATGGCAGTATCATCAGCGAATTTAATGAGTTTAACTGAGTCATAGATGCTTCTTATGTCATTAGTGTAAAGAGTGTACAGTACAGGAGAAAGTACACAACCTTGTTGAGCACCCGTACATAGTACTCGAGTTGACGATTTAGTGTTGTTGACTTTAACATACTGGGGGCGTTGGGTTAAAAAGTTTAGAACCCATGCTTGTAAGTAAGGGCTTACATTCAAGTTACTCAGTTTGTTTATCATTAGATGTGGCTGTATGGTATTGAAAGCCAAGGAGAAATCTATTAATAGGATTCGTGCATATATTTTGGGTGTATCGAGATGCTTATAATGCTGGTTCAAAAGTAATAGAATGGCATCCTCAGTTGCCCTAGCTGCTTTATATGCAAATTGGTGAGGGTCTAGGCTGTTATTGACTTTTGCTACAAGTTGTTTATTAGCTTTTTTTATTACCAATATTTAATTAACTTATTTTAAAATTGATTTTTGCTTTGTCGGGCATAAAAAAAAACTCATTAAAAATACTTTTAACATAAAATAAAACAAAATATTTATAAAAATTATCAATTGGTTTCTTTACATATTTTACAAAACTTTGTACTGATATACTGATATATTACCGCACATAAGATTATAGGGGACTCATAAAATTTAAATAGAAAATTTACTATTACAGCAAGAGCACAAAGTCATGAAAAAAAACCTCTGGGCAGGCAAGTCCACCTACTCCCATTTGAGTATTAAGGAACAATGACACGAATATTGTGATATACAGAAAGAATACAAAATTGCCGGCTAAAATTATTTTGTTATAAAGCTTATATCAACTCAAACTGTCTGTCTGGTAAAAAGCTTCAACACATCATTTCCCCACACTCTATTTCAAATCAAGCTGAAATTTTTGTTCAACTAATTAATCTACCTGACAACAATCAGCAAAAAAAAAAAATGAAAAAAAAATTAATGAACTATTGGTAATTAGTTATTTAGTTTATTATCTTGAACAAAAAAAAAAGAAATCGTACTTGACAAATATGGTGGTAAAAGTAGAATTAGTCCCCTTGATTAGGCTTTAGGGTAATTATGTTGTTGCTGTTATTTTATGCTAACACAATAACAGTAACCCAAATACACCATTCTCTCCCTCTTCCTTTCCCTAACTGGTCCAGACAAGTGATAGGATCATAGCTCATTGAGAAAGCTAAAAGCATGATAATGGGCTAAGCTGAAAAAAAAATGGAAAAAAAAAATCTTTCTAATTGCACAGAATTTGTCTAGATCTATCACGATTTAGTCGCATGACTACTAAAAACTAATTGATACAGTTACACCTAATATAAGCATTTTTTTTTTAAAGTATGTTTTATGTTGTTGTTTTTTTGTTTTGTTTTACAAAGATCAACTCCCTCTGTCTGTCTGGCAAAACAATGTGTAAGGTTAAAGATGGGAACATAACTAAAGCCTTACTTATGATCGAACATTCTAGACCATAATAAATTACTTCAATAAGAAAAACATATTTATAAGTTATTTCTCCAACACTCATTCTCAGATCAAGTTTCAACTTGCACTAGACTTGAATTAATTTTAAAACATATTAATTTATTACTGGTAATTAATTATTTTGTTTAACGCCGATAAAGGGAAATTAATCATTCGGTATTTAAAGTATGTAGGGTTTTGTCAACTTAAAAAGTTGTACAATCTATTTCTCCCACACCCCTTTCACGGATCAAGTTGAAACTATATCGGCACTTTTCTTTGATTTGGATACATCATCTGCTTGAAGAGTGGGGAGCTGCTGTGTGGGCGACATCGCTCTGAACTTACCTAACACCAGGCATTCATCTCATTTCTATAAGATTACCCACAGTAGCTTCACAACTAATGGACACCATACATTGATAATTAAATCTTTGGTTTGATATTGAATTGTTGTGGGCTAATCTAATCTGACTTCGACTATGTATCAATAATTACTTAACATTAGCCACAGAACATTACAAAAATAGATATACTTGATAACAACATTCAGTTCTATAAAATGAGACTTTATTAACAACTGGGAAATCCGTCCAGTCTTTCTAAAACGTCGCTATATCTAACTGCTATTCAACTACTATTCAAAACACAGCCTACTTCTAACATAACGCCATGTTGGTCTCCTGTTCGCCTAAGTCTACTACGTCATTAGTCTGTCTTACTACGTCATTACTTTTACCGTCGCTAAAACTATACACAATATATTTAACTAACAAAACTAACCTACTCTCTAAACTAGTACATTACATTTCCTTCCCCCTTTCTAAAAAAATTGTTTCATTTTTACAAAAAGTACAGTAAAATGTCTTTACAATAGCAAGGAGAATTTTGTTTGAAAAAACAAATACAGTAAATATGGGGATGGACAACACAACAAATAGATTCTCTTGACATCTCAGGTAGGTTCACTGGTATCTCACAAAGTTCGTTCACAGACATCTCTCTGCGTTAAGTTCAATGACAATTAACCAAAGTAAGTCCTTTGACATCCAACAAGGTAAGCTCAGTAACACACTATTACTGACCAAATAGTAATGTCACTGTAAAACACAACTTTAAAAAGTCCATATAGTCTCTGACACAATACTGCTGAGTGAGGTATCTGACGTGATACACAGTTCAATACTAGGACTTCTGTTGAATGTGGTACGTGATGTGATACACAGTTCGATACCACTAAGACTTCTGTTGAATGTGGTACGTGATGTGATACACAGTTCAATACTAGGACTTCTGTTGAATGTGGTACGTGATGTGATATACAGTTCAATACTAGGACTTCTGTTAAATGTGGTACGTGATGTGATACACAGTTCAATACTAGGACTTCTGTTGAATGTGGTACGTGATGTGATACACAGTTCAATACTAGGACTTCTGTTGAATGTGGTACGTAATGTGATACACAGTTCAAAGTGTGACCTTTTTGCACATAGTGTAACAGTCCATGAGTACGAAAGTTCACGTTGTAGTTACCACAAGTTACGCTGTACACGGTTCAAGCTCTACCTTGTACAAGATAAAAGTTCATCACATCACAATAATGTTGTTTACGATGCCAAGTACCATCTCACTGTCCATCTTCAAGAGCATCAAGAAGCATCACAACTTCATGACATTTTCCTATTATGGATACAAACAGCAAAAATCCATTAACAACTTATTACAACGTTTAAACAGTGATACTTGAGGCATCCCTAAATTTCAAACCCATCAATAGATTCAAGCTTATTTCTTCCTTCGCTTACCATTTCTTCAGGAATCTAAAATTTACAAATGATCGATGTGATGATACACACAAAGAAAATATAATACTTCTGCTCATACTTACTTTCCAATAAGCTTTCAATATATATTATCTCCCTTTAAAACTATAACTCTTCAAATTATTTCCCTTTCTCATCAATATAGTCTCATGAGTATCATACTATAGCATACAAATAAATATCATAACATATACAACTTATTTACAACCTAAAAGAACTCAACATGTTCATGCACTATACAATTAAACCAATGCTAGTATATATATCTATATATACTTATAAGTAAACCATCAAGAATTTACTTTCTCCAACTATATTCTGCTTCTCCATTTCTTCTTTGGTAATGTCCATATGACCTACAATTATCTCTTGTACCCTGGTACTCATCAGAGTTACATCTTCTCTGAGGGTTCCCTCTATGATTCTGTCTATCATAGGCATTACTATCAAAATGTCTGTCATACTCATAATGGTCAGATCTTCTATCTGAATAGTCATAACTTCTGCATTGCCTGGCAATATGTCCCTTTTTTTGACATTTAAAACAAATAATGTTTCTTCTCACTTTACCATAAGAATTTCTTTGTCTCATTTAGTATTCATGTCTTCTATTCCAGCTATCTATCTCTCTTTGAGTCAGTTCCTTTAGTCCATGTATATTGCCTAAAAGCAAATCATGAGACAATCCTGGTATTGCTAAACCTTTACAATAACCAGTATAAAATGGTGTTTCTAAGAAAACTTTACAGGCTTGATAGCGCTTGATACTGCCATCTATCAACCTTACTTTTTTCTCATAGCCTAATAAACAATCTGGTTTAACTAAGTTACTCCTAATTCCAACTGTAATGCATCCCGAATCTTTGACAAACCTCATAGGTTTCCCATTGATAAAATCAGAGTGTACTCTCACTCTGTTGGTTTCATCTTCTGGAAAATTTATTTCTTCTACACCCCAACAATAGTTCATCTCTTCTACTTCTTCACTTTCACTACTTTCTCTACTGTCCCTATCATTGGTGAAATACACTCTACTTTTGTTATTTCTGTTTCTCTTCTCTTTAAACTCAACTTTCCTACTCTGTTTCCTGTAACTGTCCATATTTTCTGATCTATTGTAATTCACTTTTTTACAGTGTGCTGCAATATGTCATCTACCTTGACAATTAAAACAGATGATCTCTCTATAGTTTGTATTATCTCTATTTCTATCATTTCTGCTTTCATGTCTCTCTTTACTCTTAGTTACTTTACTATATCCTACAAAATCAATCTGTTTCTTGTCTTTATTTGAAAATGAATTATTAGGATAAGCACTGCTGTAAGTTCTCATAATAATAACTATGTCCTCTAAAGTTTTTGGTTTTCTCTCTTTTATAAATGACTGTAACTGAGATTCACATTTGTTTGTAAAGTTATCTATCAAAATAAAGTTTTTAAGTCCCTCATAGCTTTGATCAATTTGCTCAAATGACATCCATTTACTGAAATAATCTTTTTCAAGATTTACTGTTGTTTGAGGATCTATCTGACTACTAGGAAAATTTTTGAAAATATTTTTTCCTAAATGTACTGGCATTATGACCATAGGCATTAAGAAGCTCTTTCTTTAATATATCATAACTATTCTGAATGGCATGATCATGGTTCTGACAAATAGTTAATGCTTGACCTTGAACAAAATCAAGTAAAATTTGAGACCATTCATTTTCTCTTATGTTACAACTGCTCATTTTGATCTCAAAACGCTTTAAATAGTCTGAAATACTGTCTTTATCTTCCTGAAATGGCTGCAGTTTCTTTCTCAGCCAATGATTAGTACTTTGATTATCCCTATTTTCATTCATGCTATTACCATTACTTGTACTATTACTATTCTTTATGTTTTTACTCTGAACAGTAGGCCTATCATTTGTGTTTTGTTTTTTCAATTCAGCATCTAACCTCAATTTCTCTAAATCATACTGTAATTTTCTATCTGCCTCTTCTTTTATTAATTGTGCTTCTCTATATTTTTCTTTCTCCCTTATCTTGTCTATTCTATGTCTCTGTATTGTTACCATTTGCTGCACATAGCCAGTTAGATCCTTCCCTTTAAGTTATAATTGTTTAGCCTCAGCAATAATTTGCTGGCGAAAAGTCTCCATATCATCTCCTGGAGCTGTAGCCATTATGTTACTATTATAATCTTAGACAACAACACTATTTCTATAAATGACAACGGTACTTAGTTTAACACTGGTTTCTTACATAGACAATAGTATACTGCTAATTGTCTAGACTCTCCTTAGATCTAGATTACTACTAGATAAAGCTAAATAAATGTAGCCTACTTTATCAATACGTAAGATTATCACACAAATAATTAATTGAATAAAGAAATAAATATATATACCAAAACCAAATACATCTATGAGAGATGAGACTTTCGTCTGATAGAAAGATTAGAGACAAAAGTGATACAATAGTTTTGAAACGGTACGAGACTTTAAAAAAAAAGGAAATGATTCACGTTTACATACAAGACAAGTTTACAACTATACGTATACGTGGGCTCCTTGCTAGTAAATACCCAATTTTAAGAACACTCCCGGTTCACCCTGATTTAACCTGGTAGCAATAAACCAGCAAGTGGCCACTGAGTCCTATAGAATCTATTTTAAACACACTAATAGAAGGAAAAATAAACTTATCTTTTATATTGAAATCTCTTTCGGCCAACAAGTATCACACAAGGGTCAGTGGTCAGTTCAGGCTCCTCCGTCCTGGCAATCTGGATGGCTTCGGTTCACAGCTCAAGTGTAGACCAACTCTTGGCAAAGTGTTGCTATCACCCAACATACAGTGTAATGTTCTCTGAAGGTGACGATATCGGTTCAGTCAAACTTCCGGTTCCACGGTTCCTCAAGGCAGGTAGTAACGGCTCAGGTTCCTCTTCGACGAATAAGTTCTAAAGTGGTAAGAGTGCAGTCAATCTGGCAGTAATAGTTCAATGTCCTCTACGACGAATCCCTTCTACGGCGTCTGTTTCAATGATGACGACGACAATAATAATTCACAACTACTTCGACGCTAATGTCTCTGGTGCAGCGCAGTCCCCGATGAAAACAAGCTCACACAGATGTAGTGAGGTATACGACGCTAATGTCTCTGGTGCAGCGCAGTCCCCGATGAAAACAAGCTCACAGGTGTGGTGAGGTATACGACGATAATGTCTCTGGTGCAGCGCAGTCCCCGATGAAAACAAGCTCACACAGATGTGGTGAGGTATACGACGCTAATGTCTCTGGTGCAGCGCAGTCCCCGATGAAAACAAGCTCACACAGATGTGGTGAGGTATACGACGATAATGTCTCTGGTGCAGCGCAGTCCCCGATGAAAACAAGCTCACACAGATGTGGTGAGGTATACGACGATAATGTCTCTGGTGCAGCGCAGTCCCCGATGAAAACAAGCTCACACAGATGTGGTGAGGTATACGACGATAATGTAGTCAGCGACGACTCAAAACAATCTTGACGGCGACAAAGATGAAGCTCCAAATAACAGCTCAATGTTTCACTTCCACTATCTTCAGGTCAGGAACAACAGTCAATACTGAGACAAGCTAGTGGTGCTGTCTCACTCAAGAGAGATACAAAAAAATAGCTAAGTCCAACTCTCTCTCTAATGAACAAAATACGCAACCTCACAGGTTGAACAGACGAGCACCCAGTGTGGTAGTAGGGTATACCATCACTCGTGTGTAGATCTAGTGGATCTAGACTAGTACTTTAGAAGAATGACGTCTTCTATACATCACTGTCAAAGTGATTCTAACGGTCAACTTCGATGACCTTACAAAGTTAATAACGAGCGCCGCTCAAAATATTGTAGGCCGACTTCACGACGAATGACTTACTTGACAGCGAAGTGAAGCTGTGGACTTCTCAATGTTCCACGAACTCTAGTTCAACTGCTACAAATTTCTAGCTCACTTCAGGCAATGTTCTGGCGTTCTTCGATCCCTTCTCTTGGTCGTCAAAATAATGGCGTGGCGTTCGTTCTGGCCTCGGGGTCGCCAAAATAATGTTGTGGGCTAATCTAATCTGACTTCATGTTGTGCAATTATTACTTTAACATTAGCCACAGAACATTACAAAATAGATAGACTTGATAACAACATTCAGTTATATAAAATGAGACTTTATTAACCACTGGGAAATCCGTCCAGTCTTTCTAAAACTTCGCTATATCTAACTGATATTAAACTACTATTCAAAACACAGCCTACTTCTAACATAACGCCATGTTGGTCTCCTGTTCGCCTAAGTCTACTACGTCATTACTTTTACCGTCCTTAAAACTATACACAATATATTTAACTAACAAAACTAACCTACTCTCTAAACTAGTACATTACAGAATTAAGGAAATACCTTCTACATTGTTAGGATATATTCTTATATGTGCGGAGTTCTTCCTAGGATTATTATTTTTTTTTTTTGCTTTTTAAATAAATGAATAACATTAACAGATTTTCTTCCCCAGAAACCCAATGCTTCAATTTTTATTGACAAGTACGCTTCGGATGGTAAATTGAAGAGCCCCCAGGCTCTTAAAGCTCTCGAAAAAATTTTTGCTGGAGCTGGCCGTCCAATCGTCGGATTTTATGATCACGTGATACTGTTTACTGGGTAAGAACTTTACGATCACGTGATACTGTTTACTGGGTAAGAATTTTCCTAGCATTTATTTAAGAGGGGAGAGAATAGGGGTGTCAAATGTAATGCATACGTGGCTGCCTGGTCGTGCGGTTTGCGCGCTGGACTGTCATTCAGATTTATCGATGGTCCCGGGTTCAAACCCTGCCCGCTCCCATCCCCCGTCGTACTGCGGGAGGTTTGGACTAGGAAGAAATTATCTTCAACTCTGAAGGAACATCCGAAACATGTAAAACATTTTACAAACATTTTAATTTGTGTAAGGTTAAATATGGGAACCGAACTAGAGCCTTACTTATGGTCGAACGTAATCCGAACTTTTATACCGCTAAATGTTAACCGAACGTAACGAATGGTCCTTACCAGGGGCGTCACTAAAGGGGTGTGCGGTCCGTACCGGGTGACGCCGACTCTAGTGAAGCCACTAGTCATTAAGAAACAAAATGAAGCTTCGCAGCATTGCAAATTTTAATGAAAAAAAAAAAAAAGAAGTTGGTGTGATGTCATAAGGCTACTGTTTGTATGTTACACGACAATGTGCCGACATCCACAGAACAGGGCTGACTCCAATGCGATTTAACTATTTGGACTTTTATAATTTGTGAGATGGATTGAACCAGGCTGTGAAAGTATGCAAGATTTAAAGACTTATTTTTTTTGTCGAGCTTCGATGAAAATTTTAAACTGTCAAACTTTGCACTACTTTTAAGACCTATTGTGCATTTGAAAAATAATGTTATGACCTCTGCCGTGTACACTGCCATCATAGACAGGGCGTGCTCTAGCCTGTGCACTGCTCGAGACGAGAACTTGGAATGTGGCATTAGTAATACAACGAAGTTCCTTCCAAGTTCCAGGCAAGAGAAGTAACTGTGCTAAAGGCAGACGTTGTAAGTGTTTGCAATAACACTTAAATAAACACCTTTCCTAATTTAGTTACCTCCCTGAAAATTTATAAATTATGTTATTTTAATGACTAAAGAACATTACAAATCTGTTTTTTTTAGAGATGTTTGGAATATACTAGCTAAGTCTTGCTATTAGAATGTCTGCAACTAGTTACTACATAGCGTTTTAGTGCGACAAATGCAAAAAGTTAATAATAAATAGTTACTCTTTCAGATATTGTGGTCTATAGGGCAGTTGACACATGGGTCATCTGTTTCTGTGGCCTACGGTTAACTAGGGTGTCATGTGGCCAGCACAACGACCAACCGCTTTTAATGTTCCCCAACTAATGTCAGGTACCCATTAGAGTTGGGTGGAATCAGAGGCACCCAAAGATAAGAAATTAATATTCCCAGTCTTCTTCATGATTCCAACTCGGAACTACTAGTTTACTACTAGTTTACCGCTTAGCCGCCGCACCTCAAAAAGTGAAATCGCTTGGTTCAATCGCAATGTTTAGACAGAGGGCGGATTTAAAATATTAACAAAAGAATATACTTTATATGTATTTGTAAATATCTTAAAACTTTGTAGAATTGTACAGCAATGAAGGTCTCGTCACCACCAAAACTATTATAGGACTTTTACAATGAACATTCTTCTCTGCCATAACTACTATAGGACTCTTACAATGAACATTCTTCTCTGCCATAACTACTATAGGACTTTTACAATGAACATTCTTCTCTGCCATAACTACTATAGGACTCTTACAATGAATATTCTTCTCTGCCATAACTACTATAGGAGTTTACAATGAACATCTCAGGGGAGACGACTTCAGTTATCAAATGACTATGAATCCAGAAATTACAATATCTCTTAATATATAATTTTTATGTAATTTAAACTAAAATGATTAAATGTTTTATCATTGCATGTGATTCCTTCGTCACTGTCCAAACTTTGTCTTTCTTGCTGGTCTATGGCTATTAAACAACAAGCACGATAGAGTCGTTTTCAGATGAATGAAGAATAAAAGCTTATCCATTTGTATGTTGCAGCTATGACCTCTTTAAATACGACAAATCCGGCAATAAAATTTACACATATGCAGGTAAGTAAGTGCCTACTATAGGTACTACTTTTGTTGATTATGTTTGCATATAGGATTGTAAACAGCAGCCATTACAGCCTGTATGAAAAGATTCAAGGAATTCTATGTTTATTTATTATTTTTACTATTTTTTCATTGGTCCATTGGTTAGGGCCGAGTGACGGCGCTTGAGTTTTGTTATTGGTTGTTGTTAGAGGCCTGAGTTATGGAGCCTACTCGTGCGATATGAGTAATATTGAAGTCAGTTTTAGAATTTTGTATATATTCAGTTAGTTAACGTTTGATGCGTTGTCTTCAGCTACAGATACCCTGATTACTTTTATTAAAGTTATATTTTTGTTGTTAATTCATCTCTGGCGTCTCTTGAATTATTGAAAGAAGTACTAGTACCTTCTGTGTCAAGTATAATCCCAGTAAGGAGTTCACAACAATCACAACACTACTACTTAAATCTCTAATTAAGATATTATGATTGCAATGCTTATACTCTCAGTACCAAATTGTCTGACTATGTGGAATCTAGTACACGCTATTTTTGTTCCTAGTGTCTTCTTAAACCTTCTTATTGATACCCCTCCCTACCTCGAACGTTCGAATAGTTCTGCAAGTGTGACATTTACGTTCTAAAAGCGAAATTTCATCTTCCTTTAGGTAGCACTTATGTGGGAACAATGTGTCGAACAGATGGGACTAGCTGTGCAGTAGTAGAAGACGACAGAGGACCTGATATATTAACAATTGCACATGAACTAGGACATAGGTAATCATTTTTTAAACAGAACACATTATTTATTTGTTTTATATAATTTTATTATTCCTTTCTTTACTCTATTTAATAGACAGGTTAGTAAAATTTATTAAAATTATCTCATAGCCCATGACAATACAAATATCGATTGGAATAAAGTAACCAATAATTAAATCAATTTAAGTAAAAAAAAAAGTTCCCCTTTCAGACCTTGTGGTCTATAGGGCATTTTATGTAAAATTCATGTTTCTGTGGCCTACGGTTAACAAGGGTGTCATGTGGCCATCAAAACCACCAACCGCCTTTAACTTTACCCAACTAATGTCAAGCACCCAAAAGAGGTATGTGGACTCAGAGTTGCCCAAAGATCCCGAAATTAAAATCCAAGTCTTTACTAGGCTGTGTAAAAAAATCATACTTATCCGTGCGACGGTTTAAGAGATCTTTATATCAATGAGTCCGTTGATAAGTGGATTTTTCGTAAATATTTTAAAGCTATTCTGGTAGCCTTAACAAAGATAGCCCCTCTTTCTCACCCTTCACCTTGTCTTTCCCAACTAGTTCTGTGAAGTGCTAGGATCATCGAGCATTTAGAAAGCTAAAAGTATGAATTTTAAAAAAAAATTTCCAACCGTTTAAATAAACTCTCTTAAATAAACTCTCTTAAATAAACAATAAAATACTTACTTTTTAGGGGAACAAAGAAATCAACAGCTTGTTATATTTTTATAATAGTATGCTGTTTAGAGTTGAAGTCTATTAGCTTCACCTCGACTAACTTTAAGCTTAAGATCAGTAATAGCTTATGACCTTTTTACAAAGCTGATATTCACTTACTCTGTCCTTCTGATTGGTACAAAAGTTTGAGCAGGTTTTTCTCTAATTACTCATTCTCGAAACTGGTTGAAACATTGCACAATTATTTATTTAACCTAACAACTCACGAGTCAATCAAAAGAATTAATCAATTATTAAATTATTATTCGGGATTTATTTTATATATTTTTTTAATATCGAAATGAGGAGAATAAATGTGACTTATTGAGAGATGGAGATGTGGATGTATGTATAGATTTAATCCCCTCATTACGTTATGACCTGCAACTCTTCTCTTTCACTTCTACGATCATGTTAACATTTTGCTTAATTGTTCAATGTAGTGTTCAATTGTTTAATAACCAATTAGTTAATCAATTAGCACTAATTAATTATTTTTTTAGCTGAAAGGGAGTTAAATTCTTCCATTTTCAGATGAATGTCAGTAATTAATGGTTTTTCTCCTTATATAACATTTTATTTTTTTTTTTATTTTTTTTTTCATTTGCTTATTTATAAATGTTATATTACGACTCTTGTCTGTCTGTTACACAGTGTTCTACAGTTTATTGCTCCCACTTTCCATTCCCGGATCAAGTTCAATATTTACACAATTATTCATTGTACCAAACTCTGACGATACGGAACTTACATGCGAAAATTTATATGAGTTTTTCCAGCAAGGGTTATTTATTTTTAAGTCTTTCCATCATTTTCTTGTCCACCCATAACTAGATTCTTTTATAATTTATCTCCCCTCGTCTGGACAAAGGTAGTGGCTTTAACTGGTCAAAACTCGACTTAAAAGATAAACTAGCTTCTCTAGGTAGGACGCAATCATCTTCTTTTTTTTGAAGTAACGTCTGTATCATATAAGATAAGATAGGGTTAAGTTTTAATTATTGGCCGCTGGACGGGTGACCAACGACAAAATAGCGCTGCAGCGGTGCTACGCACAGAAACTTAATAACCATTCACACGTTCCCCCCTCCCCATATAAGATACGCACCGCCCTAAGAATAGTGTTGCACAGGCTTGACAGAGGCATATTTGTTTTAAGTCCCTACTCAAACGGTTGACAATGAATATAGACCGTAAATCTGACCTGACGTCTGACATCTCCGATGTATAGATACATGCAGTAGCGTAGCTAGAGTATGAAATGCCTGGTGCGGTACCTCATCCTGATGCCCCCCCCCCAAAAAAAAAAAAAAAAAAAACTAACTAATTAATAACGTTGCAAAACCTTATTTTTTGTTCAAAATAATATGTATTCATTAATCAAATATTGTTAATTCTTTCATGACCTTAATGACCTTTCATGACCGCAGCATTATCATAGCCTTGACCCCTGCAGTCCATTAGGTCTAAGCCATCCGAACGCAATTTCTCTAGAATGATCTCAGCGATTCCAGCAGCATGCTTTTCCTTTGTGTCGATGAAGTCAATAAAAGACTCACGAACCTGCACCCCGTCATTATCCATGACAGCGTACCGTAAAATTTGGGAAATTTGATCCAGCTTTAAGATGTCAGGTGTACTGTCAAAAATAATAGAGAAATATTTGGCTTGTTTTACTTGCTGTATGATTTGTTTTTTTAGCGTGATCCCCCAATATTGTAATAAATTCATTTTGTATTTGTGGAGACATGTATGTATTCGGTCTGGAACAAAGCTTAGTTCGAAGCACGTGCTCCCTCAAGAGTGTATCGAACTTTGATAGTAATTTTACTAACTCTCCATGTTTTCGTCTCTTGTATTATCAAATCTTGTGCCTTGTTGTCAATATTGTTCCCTACTCTAAGGCGAACTTCAAGTTCCCTCCAAGCAAGCGATGACTGAATGTGAGCTCTGCTGGTCTCATGTTTTTCTATTTTCGGGGATAACCTCCACCACTTATTGAATCCATCTTTGGATTTAACTGAAGATTTGGTACTTGATCTTGTTGAGAAGAGTGTGCAGGGGAAGCAAAATAAGGATTCTTTTTTTTTTTGGGCGAATAACACATCCACTTTCTAGGAACTTTCTCGCCGTTTGACATTTGCCGGAAAAACCAAGCCTTTGAAAGCTTTCTAGCTTTTCGTTTTGCTGATTCTTGATGTCTATACGCCTCTCTGAATTGACTGTCCATACGCTGAACTGTTTTAGATCCTTGAGTGACAAGGTGTATGCGAATATTATATGTGACATCAGGCCAATCTCCAATGTCGTTCAGTCTAGAGTTTATTATCCTGCTTTCTGTATTGTTTACACTGTCTGATGGTTCAGCTTCTTCAGTATGAATTTTTGAGGAGTGTACTAAAGACATGCTTGTGTGCTGTCCTTTAGTCTCTAGAACCTGCGGTATTGAAGTATTTTCTTCTTTTCAGGATGTCGGCTTCATCATTTTTTTTCTGGGTTCAATGATAACCGTCTCATCTTGCTTTGTTGCTTTTAATTGTTCAGTTAATTCATACCCAATAACAGCTCGCCTATAGTCGGTGGACTCTGGCAATGATGTGACTTGAAATTGTCTCGATGCTTCTTTAGACTTAAGAAATTTAAGAAACGCACCTCACTGCGGTCAAAGAAACTGTTTTATGCGGATGACATTGTTCTCTGGTCAACCGGGAAGAAAGCCGACCAAATACAGGCGGCATTACAAGCAGATCTCCAAACCATCTCCTCGTATTACGACAATGGACAGATTCAGATCACTGGCGGATCCAGAACTTTGGAGTGGGGGGGGGGGGCGATTTTTTTCCAAACCCTAACCCTAACGCCCAGTAAACCCTAACCCTATGCATAAACGTAGTATATATATATTCGATATGTGAGAATAAAATAAGACTGTTTCTTGATCTTCGGCGAAAAAAAAAAACAGAAAAAAAAACAGTCATGTGGAGGCCTTTCTCTTGCAAGCTTGGGGGTCTGGGAAAGCGCTGCTAGTTTCGTCAATGGGGTTCGGGGCAAAGCCCCGACACCCAAAAGCGTTTTCTTGCATTTTTCACTGCAGAAACGCATTCTCCTGACATCTGCAGCTCGTTATTGATCAGTGGGGTTCGGGGCGAAGCCCTGACGCCAAAAGCGTTTTCTTGCATATTTCACTGACATCTACAGCTCATTGTTTATCAGTGGGGTTCGGGGCGATGCCTCAACGCAAAAAGCGTTTTTTAGCATTATTCACTGCAGTAACGCATTCTCCTGACCTACAGCTCATTATTCATTCTATTATAAAGTGCTTTTTGAATAATGTGGAAAAATATTCTAATATGAATTCATAGTCCCTGAAATACATTGCAAATACAACCGATTTGTTCTTTGAAAAGATAAGACACCCACCATATTTAGATTAAGGCTTTGAGGATCGCCGCCGAAAAAAAAATCCGATTAATATTATTCAATAAAATGTAAGTATAAATTGTGAGTTATAGTCCTAAATTTATTTAACTAGAAAAATATGAGATAGAGTAAAGGTTGGAAAAAGTCGACTAGGAAAAGATTATCTGGCTTTTGAACTCATCTCAACCGTGACTGTTTTATTGAAAAATTTTGTTTTTAATTATAACTTTTCCAAAGCAAAGTCTTTCTTAAAATAGTTATGATAAATTCATGTGGAATTACACAAACTCTGTCTAGAAAGGGGAAGGGCGGTAAAATGAAAACGATTAATCCTCGCTCCTTTTTATAATTTCTGCTAATGATTGCATTTTGCATTAAAGAATAGAGGTTGGGCGACTCGATATTAGAATTTACTTTATAGCATATATAAATTATATTAGTGACAGATTTTTTAAATTGTGTAATTTCTTACTATAATACAAAAAGAAAAAGTATTGATTTGTCCGATGGGGGGAAGGTGATTGCATGTATCGCACTTCCACCTGTTTATATTATATAGATATTCGACTAATTTTGTTAACATACTATGATTTCTCCATAAAAGTAGGACCGCACCCCACTCAAAGGGTTTAGATGGGAAGGGCAGTGGAGGTATTCGATCCTCCCCTTCCAATCGGCCAACAGGTGAACGACATAATATAAAGACCGGTTAAAATATCAATAACAAGTTTTAATCATATAGATATTTAATTGATTATGTTAGCAAGCTGTGATTTCTGCAAATAAATAGGACCGCCCCCCCCACTCGAAAGTTTATGGGGGGGGGGGGGGGGCGGATTGATGTCATCGCCCCCTCCCGACCCTACCAAATCGGTCAAAATACTAGAAGGGGGGGGGCGAAATAATCTAAAAATAGGTTGAAATATAAATAATTAGTATATATTATTAACATATGTAATAAATTCGTATACAAATTGTGTGAATTCTATACTAAAATTCGTCCGGGGGGGGGGGTCGGCCGAGTGGGGGGGGGGCGATCGCCCCTACCGCCCCACCCCTGGATCCGCCAGTGATTCAGATATACGTTTCCAAAACGACCTGGCCTAGGAGTCGACATTTTTAAGGCTCCATTCGAGCTTCCACTCGTTGGGCTGCGACTCCAACATGAAAACACGCCAAAATATCTAGGGGTAACCCTGTATAGAAAGTTGTCAATGTTCCAGCACGTCCAGGAAGTTGAAAGAAAAGCCTCGGAGAAGTTAGCGTTACTAAGAAAGTTGGCCAGCACAAAAAGGGGTGCCAAAGCTTACATGCCACGAAACATTGTACTTAGGGGCAGTCAGATCACAAATTGAGTACAGCTATACAGTTCAAGTATGTGCTAGTAAAACTGCCCTTGAATCACTCGACCGAGAACTATCACAGGCACTAAGGTTAATTGTGGCTCCTTTCGGACAAGCCCAGCAAACGCTGCTGAAATCTTAACAAACGTGGCCCCTCAACATTTAAGGAGGGAGAGGGCGGTACTTACAGCCTATGAGCGCTATGACTCTAGACTACCCACCACAATCATAGTGCAACAGTGGTTAGAGAAGAACCGCATAAAAATGCGATCGTTCCTCCACATTGAGGCCAATTTGTCAAAATCAGCTGGGCTCTACACTGATAGAATTCCTATTAAAAGAATTAGTACTTGCCCTCCGTGGAGGAGATTGTCCTTTATAGGGCAAGAGGGAGCTACCAAGAGGCGATTAACGCCTGCCATACTTCAATAACTTGGCATCAGCTACACTTTTCTGCCATACCGATGGGTCGGTAATGAGGGACCCCGATAGATCTGGGTATGGGGCCCTTATAGTCTACCCAGACCGGACAGAACCAGATATGCCGATTTCTCCGTCTGAGCTTAAAAGGGTTTTGAGGCGCCAGCCAGACTAGTCAATCTTGAGCACTGTTCATCATTTTGTTTACGTTACAGTATCACAATTAACTAGTTAGTTCTTCTTCTTCCTTATATTACAGAGCATCGATCAGTGTAGTAACAACATGTACCGTGTGTCCGAAATAAATCTAGTAAATTAGATTCAAACTGTTCTATAGCTTACATTGTATTGAAGAAATAGTCAAAATAGCGACATGACTAGTTTATAAATCGTTAGTTCATGTTTAAAATACAGTAGTTTATGTTTGCTCGTTTCCATACAATTAGCCGTTTTTACTGTTACGTTTTTACGCTTAGGGAAATAGGAAATCAATACACACTGGGGGAATTTTGGTGCCCCTCTCCACTTGGTGCCCTGTGCGGCCCGCACCACTCGCACATTGGTAGCTACACCACTGGATACATGTGAAAAAATCAACTAGCTTTCTTCCCCACCCGTTCAACAAAAAGTCCCATCTATATATAAAGAGAGACCAAAGCATTTTAAGATAGGCCAACTAACACTTACAACCAAACAGTCTCTTCTGATTCTTGATATTTGATTAGGGACAAACGGGTGAGTGTACATATTTTTACTTGTTTTATTTGATAGGAATGTGTGTGTATACAGAACCACGTTTCTCGTCATCGCATTATTCTATTTTTACTTTATTATGTATGTGTATTATTTTATCTCGATGCTATATCTTCATAAAGTATTGAAACCATAGTGATCTATTCCTTCATTATATTTCATTTGCTATATTTTACCCATTCCTGAATCTTAGTAATTAATGTCAACGAAAACTTTTCGTGACTCTAATTGCTATCTAAGAGCTTAGTTCACCTTATCTAAACCCAAATAGCGCACATGGAATGTATTAATTTACATGTCTAATGTGTCCATCATAATGTACATTACACCTCACACCTTTAAGGAACTTATGGTTCTTGGATAGTATGGTTTTGATTTATCATATCAACCTTATCATTGTAGCTTGATCCCTAGCATTTTATTTTCATCTTATCCTTAGATTTAGTGTACTATGCTCATTCCCAATTCTGCTATAACTAATTACTTATCGACGTAATCATATTTCATGGATGAATCTTGACTAGTATCAGCCTACATTGTATAATATCACATGTATTATGGTTATTGTTGTTTAATGCATCTATTTCATTTCTCAGTTATATTTTTTTCTTCATCATTTTATCTATTGTAAACTTATAATCCTTAAATCATTTTAATTTATAACTTTAATACACTGGTCTGTTCTTACTGTTAGTTGCGGTGTGCCTGTTAAAATATTTTGCATATGTGAGCGGTATAAATACTTTCAATTTCCCCTAGACTTTAATAAGCGAACAAACAATAACCATTAAAACATCTCGTCACACCATAGACTATATATATATATATATATATATATATATATATATATATATATATATATATATATATATATATATATATATAATACAAGACTGCAAACACTATGGGTAACTAAGCATAAGTTTCGTTCAGCTTATAAATGTGAGCCGAGGTACTTCCGGTATAAACTTATTTTAAGACATTTACTATGTTTCAATGATGCTGCCAGCTTGGATAATATTTTTTTTCTCTTTTCATCACAATTGACAATTACTTTTTACATTGTATACTAATTAGTATGAGTTGAATAAGCGATAAACTGAAGAGTGTATACATTTGCGAGAGTGTCATTTTTTACCTATATACTTTACCAACTTTTATTTACATCTATACCTATTTTAAAAATTTATTTAGAGTTTTGTTTCCAGATAGTATGCATTATATATTTATTTGTTAATGGAGAATTAATCATTAAAAATTAAAAGCAGTAATATATTTATGACTAAATGAAAAATATGCCTAAAAGTTTTGACTCTGCAAATTATTATTTTTTTTAACTAAATAAAATCCCAAAATAACATCCAATTCTTCTAAACATAAATTAGCCAATGTTGTGGCTATGCGAGAATACAGACAATTATTATGGAGTGTATGATTGTGTGTACTGGATCATTTTTAAAGGATTATTGGCATGAGCAATGCGTATAAATGGACTTAGAAAACAGTACATTTGAAAAAAAAAATGAATAGAAGTAATTTGAAAATTGAAAAAAAAAATCTATCTTAATCTATAATACAAAAGTTACTTCAAAAGAGAAGATGATTACGTAAAATAATAATTATTTATTACCCTTTAAGCTGTATTTATTTTAATTTATCAGGAGATCAAAAGTATCTAGATATTTGTTAATTTAAATATAGTTTATGTTGTTTATAAAAGGATATTCATATTAGGGCCTACTTCATAATATTACTAATGTTAGAACATAAAGCTATAATAAGAAGTATTACAATGTCGTCATCATCATCATATGTTGTACAATCTGGCTTATGTTGTGAACACAATTATGATTAGATCTCTAAGGTAAACAAACAAACTGATTTTTAGCCTTCGATGAAAAGGCTTAGGCCTATCGTTAATCATATGGATCTAATTTGTGGTGGATTTACTACTTTTATAATACACATAAGCCTAATATAGGACTATTTTTCAACTTATAAACGAAATTTCCATTCATAATTTGGTGTAAAAGTGGTGATTAAAATCTTTAGTGATGGTTTCTTTATATAGTAAACTAATTTACCGGAAGTCATTCTACTAACACTACCCTGCAACCAAGGACGCCTCGGTGTAGGGACTTATTTAATTGAATAATATAGGCGTGGTGCGCACAGTTGGCAGTCCTGTATATATATAGTCTATGGTCACACTTATAAAACATGAATCGATAAAGACATTACCTATCAATAAATTAATAATAATTATTATTATAGCTATAATATAGCACTATTTTCATGATTAAAGCATGCTCAGAGCGCTATGGTCAAATCTCATTTGTTGACCAGTTGGGGAGGGGGTATCTGGGAGGAAATTTGTTCGTGCTGCCTTGAACCACTGAGTAAACACAATTCTGCTAGAGTCGGGTGTCGAACCTTGAGCCCCCCTTCATAGTTCAAACGTATTTAGCCTCTCGACCACACTTCCCCTATTCCCAAATACCTTAGCGGTAATGATTTTGTTTATATTCAAAGGTGATATGAGTTGTGCATTATTAATAAATTTAAATGTAAATAAGAGTTGTTTCCGTTAGATAAGATCTTTGAAAAAGTATTGTTTAAACATGGGATGACAATACCTTCTACAGCCTTTCAGCCAAGCACGACGGTGATGGCAATGACTGCTCTAATTCTGACAGATACATTATGAACAACGGCCTCAACGGGGAACAAACTCCGGAAACAAAATTTAATCCATGGCAATTCTCTGCCTGTAGCGTCAAATACTTTACAAAATTTTTGACTGAGAATCCTAGCAACAGGTTGGTTACTTGATCTTTATTGTATGATATTTTAGCGGCCAACTGTAGACAAAAAAAGCCTTAGTCTTATTACTTTTGTGTTGTCTGTGCGCCTGTCAGGTTTGGTACATATTATACTTTAAACGGCTACTTAAAACGAACATCTGAGGGTAAAGTTTTGAAAGTAAGAAAAAAAAAACTGGTTTCTTTTGGGTGTGGGTTTGAGTCAAAAAAATGCTAGTCTGTAAGCTGCAAAAAATTAAGAAATAGCATTCATTTTGTAAACAAGAACGAACTGAACATATGGGAATTTGGGCTAATGTCTAGTTGGCAGCATCCAATGGGTTTGTGGGGATGGGGGGCAGAATGGATTATATTAAAGGAAAGTAAGCCCATAAACTATTAAATAGTTTTCTATTCTACGTATCTATGGAAAGGGGGGAAAGGAGGACGTTAATGGAAATCACCATTTGATCGACTTCCCGCCCCTCCCTCCCTGTAGCGTTGTGATAATGTGTAAAATTCTTTTAAATAATTCATACTAATTATTTATATTATAACCATCTTGTACATGAAGTCATACCACCACCGAAGTAGTCATCATCTATATAAAATATGTTTTACTTTTTTGTATATTTCATTTATCAATTATGTCGCACCCCAATTTTATTTAGATGTATTAAAATCTAAATTTAAATTGAAAGATTTGTTACCGTGGGAGATGAGATAGGCGCAATGCCCCCCCCCCGTGTCATTTCCTTGAAAGGAGAAAATATATTTTAGTCGATTGTAAAACATACTTTACTATCGCATCCTGCCCTTAAATGACTTTATTTTACTTATTTAGTTTTTTTTTTTTTTTTAATATTGTTAGAATAACTCTATAAGTTAGAAATATGAGTTTGTGTACCGATGATTATGAGGCAACAATTGGTTTCCGGGTTTGAACCACCAGCGGTGATAAAAATAATAGTTTTGCCTAATGTTGGGAAATACTGGTGTATGTAAGTGTTTGTGTTTATACATAGGTTAGAGTTTAATTTTAGGTGGTTAGGGTGTCGGCTTGGAAAAAAAAATAGCCCTCCCCCCACCTCAAAATTCTGTTTCCGCTAGTGAAAGATCACAAATACTACACATTTAAAATATAAATATCGATTTGAAAACCAGTGCTTCAAAATTATTTCTAAAATAAAAAAAAATTACTCATTACAAAAGATGCGTTTTTAATATCACATTCGCTACTGTACAATAGTACATTTAATTAAATCATTCTGTGTGCACTTGATTGAGGAATTCTAGCAAAATAAGATTACAAAAGGAGTTTGTGTTATCACACTAACTCAGAGGCAGCCTCTTCGGATCGCTATTGAATCCGTTTATTTGCAAAAAAATACTTAAGATATTTTGTTTTGATTGTTAAAAGTAAGGAAATTTCCGGATTTTGTTTAAAAAAAAAACAAATTGTTCCATATTATATTAATTTTCTTATCAATCATTGCATCTTTTCATTGTTTAGTCTTTTATTTTGTCTTAACGTGACAGACAAACCAACAGTCAAGAGCACATCAGAAAGTAGTTTTTATACTAATGGGAGCATTATATAAAAAATAACAAAAATGTAATTAAGTAAATATTTTGAGGGAACTAATATTTGTTTTTTTCGACCCCGACGTTATGCTACTGTACTAAATTCAATGTATAAAAAGTCCATTTTTTTAATGTGCGTAATATTTACATACAGAGTGCATTCTTAGCCCTTAAAAGCAAACATAAATGTTTTCTTTTAATTTTAGTAGCTAGTTCACCAGAAAAACACAGTTAAATAATATTTATATTTTTGTTTACATTTCTGTTGTAATTTCATAGATATTTTTTTTATTACTTAGAGATACAAGAAATGCACAAATAATTATATTGTAATTATAATCTCCCTTACTTATATGTATTGTCTTAGGATTGGTGGCGTTTTAGTGACATTTTACGTCTCAAGAGGTGATATTTTCCCTTTGCAACTTCATGTGTGACTAAAGAGGCCAATCCTTGATACACAGCTGCGGTCACAGGTTAGGCGTATGTAATCGCCAGGCGCCGTTGCATTTTCATCCATCTTTCTGCTTTTGTTGTGTATGGCATCTGCATTTCAAGACCTTCCTTTATGCGCTCTCTCCATGTGGCTCTATTCAGTGACACTTTTTTCCCAGCTGTCTCGTTTGCATACATCCGTATACCTTAAAAGTGGGCGACCAAGCAGATCTACTGCTTTCTATTATATCGCCATACTGAATGTCTTGTGGAAGACATTCAGCTTTTTTCCTGCCGTGAGTAGGTTGACCATGTTTCACTTCCGTATAGCAAAGTGCTCATCACATAGGTCCTGTAGACTATGGCTTTAGTTTTGCTAGTCAGCAATATGTTGTCCCACACTCTTTTCTGCTACCGTGTCATGGTGCCCATTGCTTTGCCTATCCTGTTGTTAATGTCTTTATCCAGTAGAACATTGTTGGGTTTTATGGAGCCAAGATAGCAGAAATTATCAATAATATTTTGTGGTTGGCCATTTATGTTTACTTATATTGTAGCATTTGTGTTTTGAACTAGTATCTTAGTCTTGCTTTGACTAATATTTAAGCCGATATTCTGGCAAGCATGAGATATTTTGTCAACTAGGGACTGAAGCTGAATATCAGAATCAGCCACACTAGCTGCATTATCTGCATACAGGAATTCCCTGATAAGTATCTTACTAACTTTTGGTTTTGCCCGCAGCCTTGATACATTAAATAGTTTTCCAGAGGATCTTGTATGGAGAAGTACACCTTCGTTGATGTCGTTGTACGCCTAATCCAGTAGATAGGAGAAGAATATGCCAAACAGAGTAGGTGCGAGCACACACCACTGCTTGACACCACTGCTAACCTCAAAAAGCGCTGATTGGGCTTCATTGCATTTTATAGTACATTTCGTTTCCTCGTGAAAACTTTCGATGAACTTTAGTAGTTTGGGAGGGCAACCTATTTTCCTAAGGAGTTTGAAAGGCCAATTCTGCTGACCATGTCAAAGGCTTTAGTCAGATCAACAAAAACGATGTAAATGGGGTCTGTCTGTCTCTCTCTCTCTCTCTCTGAATTTTTCCTGCAGTAGTAGTAGAGAGGATATCAAGTCTATAGTGGATTTACCACCCCTGAATCCACACTGACACTCTGGGTAGACTTTACAAGCTATCACTTGCAGTCTGGATAGTGCCACTCTAGCAAAGATTTTGCCAACTATGCTGAGGACAGAGATACTCCTGTAATTGTTGCAGTCACTCCGATCTCCTTTTTTTTAGCGGACCCCGAAAGTGAAAAAGGCGCTATTAGTTTTGTGCGAAATGTCTGTCCGTCTGTCCGTCTGTCTGTCCGTCCGTCCCGTTTAGATCTCGTAAACTAGAAGATATATTGAAAATCCGACTTCACAATATTTTAGACCATTCAAAGTTCTGATGCAACGGCTACTTTTTTTTTTCCTGAAAGCGAAATTCTAATTTTTAAAATTATTATGCAATTATGCAAGCAGTTTTTTATAAGAAAAAGCTAATTAGTATGCATTATATGTTAGACCTAATTTAAGACGAATAGTAATCTTATAAACATTAATTTCGTGAACATTTTTCTATATAGCGGAAATTTTTTTTTTTTTTTGAGGATTCGAATATGAGATTGAGCCTTTTCAAAACAATTAACTTATTTAGTTCGAACGGAGGGTCACGGGTTCAAATCCTGGTTAAGACTGGGATTTTCAACTTCTGAGTCTACCCAGCTCTAATGGGTACCTGACATTAGTTGGGGAAAAGCAAAGGCGGTTGGTCTTTGTGCTGGCTACATGACACCCTCGTTAACCGAAAGCCACAAAAACAGATGAACTTTACATCATCTGCCCTATAGACCACAAACTAGTTAGGCCACGTTCACATCTAACTTTACATTCACTTTCACGTATCCTTTGATCTGCGGGACGGTTGGGGAATTACACAAGATTTGTTAACCTTCTTTCTCCATTCTTATCTCTCATTTGTCTTTGATATAATTTTATTCGGATGTTCTTTCTGAAAATATTGAAGCCTACCTGGGTGGACCACTGGTCGTGCGGTTTGCGCGCTGGACTGTCGTTTGGATTTATCAACGATCGAGGGTTCAAACCATGCCTGCTCCCATCCCCCGTCATCCTGCGGGAGGTTTGGACTAGGAAGTAAACTATCTTCAACTCTGAAGGATTATCCGAATTATGTAAAACATTTTACTTTGGGGGCCGATTTTGAGTTTGTGTTTCCACACAAACTGTCTTTTGTAACCTTGTTTATATATTGTAACTATATTTGCATCACACATATCCTGTGGCAAACGAGATTATAAAGTTCTGGGAGCAGGAGTGATTCGTTGACTTTAACTTCTTCCGCTGGAATGCCATCTCTCCCTGGAGATTTACTATTTTTTATTCAGTTTATTGCTTTTTTGAGATCACCAATGCTGGGAAGCTCATCTAGGCATTCCAGTACTGGAAGATCTTGTAGAGAAGCCAGGGCGACATCGTCTACTCTATTCTGTGTGGTATAGAGATCGAGGTTGTGTTCTGTTCATCGTTCTAGCTGCTTGGTTTGATCTGTATTTTTTCTCCAGAGTTTGATAGAAAAGGGGGGGGGGCAGGCTTAGACACTGTTGGACCCAGGGCCTCTTTTATGTCATCAATAACCTATTGGATTATTTTAGGAAAAACTCGCTTGCATATTTTAATTAATATACTAAAGCGTTTCCATTTAGAAAACAAAAAGTAGCCGTTGCATCTAAACTTTGCAAGCTACGACGAATGGTGAAATAAGATGGTTCATGTTTCTTTTAATTTTTGTTTGAGATGTGAGTGTGACAGACGGACAGACCGACAGACAAATATTTTGCACAAACCTAATTGCCGCTTTTTCTCTTACGGGGGCCACAAAAAATGCTGCAAAACGCCTCATTATTTATGTTTCACTTTTGTGCAAGATTTTTGACTCCTTTCAGTCAGAAGTTAATCACATCAGTGTATCAAGAGGAACATGACTGACACAAATTCGCAATGACCAATCTTTTTTTTATTCGTGTATGTTTCGATTTGTTCTGCTTTTTAAGTAGTTACACGCATAATGTATACATTAAAGTGACATTTATAATTACCATCAAATTAAAAAATAGCTGAAAAATAGTATAATGATAAAGTGTTAACTTTATTTATATATTTACAGTAATAAATATTTTTTTCTATACCTTCAAATGAATAAAAATTGTAGCCAAAATTTAAGCCAAGTTCTACGTATTTTATATTGTTAAGTGACTTTTATTCAATTTAAGCCGTCGATACGAATGTCTAGCTTACGCTATCGAAACTTCAGCTAACATTCCAGATGTCTCTAATAAACTATTGGGTCAATTCATTAAACCTAATCAACAGTGTCAACTAAATTACGGAAAGGATTCCTACTATTGCAAGGTAAGTGGAACTATTGCTGAATTTTAAAAAATGGGGAGCCTGATGTGGACAGTATAAAAGCAGTATTTAAAATTTAACAGATGCGCTGGGTCGGAAATTTTTTCCGCATGGGAGACGACCTCATGCCAAAGGTGATCTTTATTTTTTTTTTTTTTTTTTTTTTGGGGGGGGGGAAGCGAGCGGTAAGGAGGACGTCGTAACAGAGGTGCCCCCCCTCTCGTAAGCGCTGAAAGTCTAACTCAGGCGTACTGTCAACTTCCTTGGCATAGAGGAAAATAGCGGGCAGCAGTAGAGTCTAGTGAAGAGCTCTCACAAAGGCTAAAGGACACACACTTAAAGCCCTTAGAAACGCCATTAGAGCAGACAGTCACAGAAATCGTAAAAAAAAAAACTTAAATAAAGCCAGTGCGGACAAAAATATTTTTACGTTTTTGTCTACAGTCATAGTTAAAATGGAAACTAAATAGGTAACATACACTCACATAGGGAGCTGTGAGGGATCATAGGATTCTCTTCGCAAAGATAGTTTTCTACTTTAACACATAAACATACTAATTATAGTCCATTCATTTCATACTTTAATCAAATTAACATTCAAATATATTTCTCTTCAGCATTATTAATACGTTCGTTTGCTAAAGCTGCAAAGCCGTGTTGGGATAAATTCATTCATGAATCGCGTACTAAAAAAGGTCATGAATTCGCAGAGCAAAGCCTTCACGAAGCGCAGAATGAACTCTATCAAAGCCATTATTTAATTCTAGATTAGTCTACATCTAGAACTTTGTCTAACTCAAGATCTACTTTATACTTTAACACATGAACATACAAAATGTAGTCTATTCATTTCAAATTTTAATCAAATATATGTAGATCTACAAGCAAATGTACACAAGAAGGATTGCAGAGGCTTGTAAATGCTCTAGCAGCTGCATGTTAAGAGTTTGGCCTTACAATGAGCCTCACTCTAAGACCGAAATCCTGGCAAAAGATGTAGAAGAAATACCAGCTATACATATTGGAAATGACACACTTACGGTGGTGCAGGAATTCACCTGCTTGGATACAACAATAACCAGCAAACTAGATTTAGACACTGAGCTGACAAAATAAATAGGAAAAGTTTCTGCAGCCACGGAAAACTCTCCAAGCACGTCTGGGAAAATACCAAATTGACTACTGCAACCAAAGTCCTAGTCTACAATGCCTGCGTTCTGAGCACACGTCTTTATGGCACTGAGAGCTGGGCAACTTACATGCGTTATGAGCACATTGAATAGCTTCCACTTACGCTTCCTACGACGCTTAATGTGCATCTCCTGGAGTGATCATTTCTCCAAACAGGACGTTCTGAAACGAGCCGATGAGCACAGTATTTATGCTCTTCTTACACAGAGAAGACTACTCTAGCACGGTCATGTCACTCGCATGCCAGATGGAAGAATTCTTAAATACATGCTATTCGTTGAACTTGCAGAAGGAACGTGCTGGTACGAGCTTCGCCTAGTGCAAAATTAAGGAAGCTGCATCAGTCAAGAGAAAGAAAAAGAAAGCAAAGCCATTGACTCACCTGGGAGCATCCATTGTCTTTCGAGACACGAAGAGCCATATACATGTATATCATATATGCCATATGCAAATACACAAACACACACAAATAGGTTGCATCATAATATTAACACTTCACTTTATATAATATAATGTATACAAACATTTGTATCAGACTACAAAATCTTTTTTTTTTACGTACTATGTCAGTTGGGTTCATTTACACTTACTATCAAAAACAAGAATATCTTTTTTTTTCTTTTGTAGGGTGCAGGAAACATTCAAATTGAGGACATATGTCATTCGATGTATTGTCGAGATCCATTGAAATCTGGCATCTGTAAAATGATGGAAGCATATATTGGGACATCCTGTGACGATGGAAAAGTAAGCTTTCCTAATATTTATAGATTTAAATATTTTATTTTCAAATCAAGGCACACGTCATTAGGAGTTACCATTCAGCTATGGGCCCCTCCAATTTTGTTCTTACTTATAGAATATAATGAAACCATTCCATTATTTAAATTTAAACTTTTAAGAATGTAAATCTATGTTGGGTTACGCTCCTAAATACAAAAATTTATCAGTCTAATTCTAATGTCTATTACATAGTTTTGGACCAGCCCTCAAATTTGAGTATCACTAGCGTATTCTAGTATTTGTCATGCATATCTTGTGTTTAATTGGAACTGCTTTTTATCAAAACATATGAAAATCTATCTGATTTATCCACACCCGTCTCAGGCAGAGTTATGTTTACCAAGCGCCTAAATGCAGCACTAAAAAAAAAACCTTCTCCCAGATATCACCTCCCCACCCCCCCCAAACTGGTCAACAAATGAGTTTGGACCATAGCGCTCTGAGCATGCTAGAAGCATGAAAGTAGAGCTATATAAAAGCTATAATAATAATAATAATAATAATAATAATGCTTTTAAACATGATCTATTTTTTATCGAGAGTTAAAAATTATCTCATGATCAAGGCTATAAACTTAACCTAGATAGAATAATTGAATATATATATATGCTATTTTTCGTACGTTTAAGAACCAACATCACCCATCCTCAATTTAAAGGCTGATGCTCTACCAATTACGCTAACGGAGTGTTTTTAAATTTAGAGGAAATTTTGCGCAAAAAGTAAAACTGATGTATAAAAGTAAAACTGATGTATAGAATTAAATTTTAGATCTAGATTAATATACCTTATATTTACTGAGATAATTCGTTGGTCTTTTAGTTTTAGATCTATAATACTTGCGCGCTAAATTGGGTCATCTCGATAGTCACTGGTCCATAACTTGTCCTTGATGGCTGCTAGCTCGTGTGGTTTGCTCTCTGGACTTTCGTTTGGACTTATCGATGGTCTACGCGCCCACCCCTTGTCGTTCTTCGGGAGATTTGAACTAGGAAGTTAATTATCTTCAACTCTGAAGGAACATCCAAAAAATTTAAACAAACAAACACAAATACTATCCGCCGCCATCCTCCGTCGTCCTGCGGCAGGTTTAGACTAGTATGTAGATTATCTTCAATTCCGATAGAACATCCGAATTATGTAAACCATTTTACTAACATTTTTCAATATCATCGAAATAGAATATTACTTCGGATATCCAATACTCAAACACGAGCTTCTAAGTGCAATGTTGACCCATGGGTGGACCAATTTATCTTACTTATAGTTAAGTGTAGTACATAATATCTGAAGCTTGAAATAAAATAACCACTTCGTCCTAAGTATATAGTATGTTATACACTATAATTTTATTTGACTTTTAAAATTACTTATGTATGTTTCAGATCTGTTTGTATGGAAAATGTGTCAGCGTCCCATACGCTCCACAAGTTGATGGTGTGTAGTTTAAATGCTTATATATTCTTTTTCTTAGACCTAAATACTAAATTTTGAATTGTGTTTATGCGTTTATCAAAAAGATAAGAGATAGTAGGCATCATGGGTGTAGCCAGGATTCATTTTTCTCGGGGTGGTGTGTGAAACTATTTGTCTTTGCACATACACATACAGTCTTACTAAAATACAAAACTGATCCTACTAGACCTAGAACTTATTCTAATAGAACTGATCCTAGTAGACTTGATCCTAATAGAAATTATCCTAATGGAACTGATCCTAATAGATATGTGGGAAGCGTGGTCGAAAGGCCACGTGCGCTTGGCTTGGCTAGGCTACCTAGAAGGGGGCTCGAGGTTCGACACCCAACTAGTGCAGAGTTGTGTTTACTGTGCGCCTAAAGGCAGCATGGAAAACCAACTCCTAGATACCCCCACTTGCCCACAAAATGAGATTGGACCAAAAGCGCTTTGAGCATGCTATAAGCTTATAAGCCTTATAGAAATGATTCTAATAGAACTGATCCCAACAGAACTGATCCTAATAGAAAAAAAATTTACTATGTATATGAATGACTTACTAATCTAAATCTAATAATAATTTGTTTGTTTTTTCCTAAAATTACTTTTTCATCTTCTAGAGACATGCTTATTTGGAGACACAAAAGAAGATCACTGCAAATCATTTATCAGTAAATTTGTAGGCAACTGTTACCAAAAAGCACACTATGAGCTCTGCTGTGGCACCTGTAACAATATGTCTAGACCCATTAGAGGTAAATACAAACTTCTTAACTATTTGTAATGTCAAGTCCTGTGTAAAAATAATGACCATAACTAGCAATACAAACACTAACTGCCCATATCAAATCCTAACTACCAATACGTAACCCTAACCATCCATCTCAAATTCAGACTACCAATATCAAACCCTGACTACCAATAAGAAACCTTAACAACCAACACAAATCCTAATTACCCATACTATACCTTAACAACAAATGCAAAATGCTAACTAGCCATACCTCGCACGATACACGAAATTTTAAGGGCGCTGTTTTGACGATGGCCGTTTCGGCAATTACCACTTTGGTACAAGGCTTTAAATCAACGGTGTGCTAATATTAGAAGATATTACGTCATTGTTTGTTGTTTATGTTTTATACGAAAGCAAAGAATCGGACGGAAATAAAAGTTAGTTATATATGTCTACCTTGATAAAGACAGTCTCGTTATTATCATTTTTAATTAGTAACGTCTACAGTAATTTATTATTAATCTGTGACAACAGAAAAAACGGTTCTCAACCTTTTTAGCTCCCCACTATGATGCAACCCTCAAACCCCCAACCTCAAAAGTATTTTGGTTATATGTGGTGTTTTACGAATAATAGTTTTAACTCTAACACGTCAAAGTATTAGCTGAGAACACATAAAAAGGCACAAATCCTCTATCTTCATAGTGTGAGAACATTAGTACTAGGTCCCGTGGACATTTTCAGTTAAGGAACATTACTATTATATCCCGTTGACAGTTCAGAATTAGGTCACATTGACATTTTCAGTTAAATAACAAAAGTATTAGGTCCCGTGGACATTTTGTGTTAGTAAACAATAGTAGTAGGTCCATTGGACATTTTAAGTAAAAGAACAATAGTACAAATTCCTATGGGACATTGTCATTTGGAGAACAATAGTCCTAGGTCACGTGGAAATAATTTTTTTTCCATTTATAGTTTTGCATTTATATGTTGCAGGCTATTGTTACTCCTATAACAAATGTTTAAACTGCTGCTGCTATAGTGTTGGTATTGCCACCTTACTAAAACGTGTTTTATTTTAGTATTTACATGTTGTAGATCTAGACTCTAGTTCTAGAGTTTATTGTTGGGTGTAACTTAGTATAGATTTAGGTTTAGTGTACTTAGTTGAAGTACTTTAGTAGCTAGTTGGTTTGGCTAGTTTGTTAGTGTCTGTGGTAGCATAGATCAAGAGGGTTTTAGTTAGTTGTTGGGTTCAATAGTGGTAGTTAGTGTACATATATTTTATTATTAAGTTATTTTTGGTTTCATGTCGATTAAGTATGAGCTTTGTATTTTTATTCTTAATGAAATTTTGTTGCTAGCTTTCGTTTTGCTAGGATAGTTTAGTTTTGTAGTCTGGTTGCTTAGGCGACTCTAGCCCCTTGGTCACAGACTGATGTGTCGCAGGTGAAACCCACCCAGTAGCGTTATCGTCTGGCTGCACTTATAAATTCTGTTTAGCAGAAAGGCCTAGACCTGACCTGGTGCCAGCGCACCCTGGCCTTCTAGCATCAAGAAAATTTAAAAAAATACTTTAAAAAAACAAAGTTCATATTAATTGCAATCGTATCAATTACTTTGTATCAGTCATGTAGTTAAATGTGTATTAGATCTAAACTTAAAAATAATTACTTTGTGTAATTATAAATATGTTTACAAAATGTTTTCTTTTAGCGCTATTTCATGCTTTCTATTTTCTCGATACGCTAAGATCCTGCCACTTATCTGGAGTCCTGGACCAGTTGGGATAAAAGGGGGCGGGGGAAGATAATGATTTTACAGTAATTCCTTTTTAAGAGCAAATTTTAATCTTCATCAGAGATAAGGTGTTGGACAGATAATGCGTAAAATTATTTTACCAGACAGACAGAGTTGATATAAGCTTTGAAATAAATATTATCTAATAAGTAATATTGAAAGATTACTGTTGACAACTAAATTATAAACTAGTATAATTGACAAAAAGGTTTTTTTCAAAGCTTTCGATAAGCGTAGTGGTATCTGTTACAGACCAAAAGCTTGCTGAAAGTGTCACACAATTTTATCACAGCATTATTTATTAATTTCATCCATATTATTTTTCCTTTCTAGGCCAAATTTTACACACCAAACTCTACCTTTTTCTCTTCTCGCTAGGTTAACTCTACCACAATGGCAACCATATTGTCACGTTCCTTGGCTTATCTCCCCTTCTCTTAGTATGAATGCCAAAACACATTTGCTACTCACCAGTTTGCCCATCTGGGCAAGACTCGTTTATTCTAGTCTAGTGTCAAGTCTGTCAGCCCTGTAGACGTTTTCACTTGCGCGAGACGATCTTAGCTCCTTTCATCTTGCGAGACAGCCAGACTACCCCTTCCCCTTTGTCTAGACCATGAGCGCACGTCACGCTTAACCTCTAGCCAGAAAATCTTAATACCTCATCGATAATTAAGTGGGATAAGCTAATCTTGACCGGATGTCACGTTATCTATCTTGACTTATTGCGCGTTCTATCGCATGCTGTCCAATTCAATACCTATTTCCGACAAAGCGACATATAAGACTCACTTCCCTGATCGCGAGCAGTCTTCACATTATATAATTTTTTAAATTTTTTTTTAGGATACCTCTGACTCTGCTTTTTAGCTTTTGACTTCAGTTGTCGAGCTGTTTACATCCTAGGAATCCTTGGGCTTTTGCCTTTTTTCTTTGCCTCTTTTTTGGGCATTGCCTCTTTTTTTTTGGCTATTGACCTCTTTATTGGGCTTTTTTTCCCCCTCTTCTTTTTTTAACAAAAAGATACATATTTTATTAGTAAGCTTACAAATTAAATAGTTACATTTTAAAGTACAATGATTGCAAACATGGCAATACAAATAATTACACTGAGATTGTCATAATATTTTAACGTTTTAAATTGCTTTGTACAAGGCGTTTTTTTTTCTTATAGCATATAATGAATATTTTTGAAATATAAGGTACTTAAATTATATATAGTGAGAATGTCAACAATAGGTAATTAAATAGAAACAATCATATAGCGAAAGTAGAAAATTAAATGATATTAACACATTTTAAACATCGTAGTCACATTTTTCCCCACTCTGTCTCCATTGCTTATGGTTGTTTCTTTTGTGCTTTGGTTACATTACCCCAGTTGTTTATGTTAACTTCTATCAAACGTGCATACACATCACATTTATCTAGAAGGTTCAGGGGCGTTCACTTACAGACTCCATTCCTTGTGCTCCCTTACTCTGGTTGTTTTGACTTTGACCTTGTGGTAAGGTTATGTTCACTTCTGGACTCTAGTAATGTGGATTTAACCTATTGCGTTGATATTGTATAGGTGCATTTTAAGTATTTCTCACTTTCGTAAGTAAGAAACATATAACCATTTCATGTGGACATATTTATATATTGCAATAACCTATGTTCACCATATTATTGCTACATTGCTCAATTGATCATTGACGCAATCTTGTATATATTTACACATCTCGTTTTATTTCTTTTATCTCGGCCGGTGGACGCCAATCGCATTATCTACAGACAACTCACGTCTTGCACTATAAAAACTGGTCGCCCACACCTCCATTACATGGATGTAATAAGACGGGACCTTAATTATGTGGACATTGATACTGACCATTGGGAAAACATAGCTTTAAACTACCAAAGTTAAAAACAACCTTAACCTGCGATATTTGTGGACGTGAGTGCCTCTCCAAAATAGGGCTCCATAGTCACATGAAAAAATGTTCGAGATGACCCATAATCGCTCTACGACTACAGGAGTCCAACAATAAGACGCTTGGTAGTTTTGGTGGCCATATAACTCGCTACTCGTTAACCGTCTGCTAAAGAAACAGATATCCTTATCTTATCTTATCTTATATAATACAGACGTTACTTCAAAAAAGAGAACATCATTGACTCTATAGATCGCTAGGTCTAAAAAAGGAACAAAAAAAAAATCTGTGCGATTAGAAATATTTTTACTAATTATATTTTTTTTGGCACATAAACAAATGCATTTATAAAAAAAATGAAAGAGCTTACTTCAATTTCAAGGGTTCAAACCTCCTCAAGGTAACACTGCCACAATCTAACCACTGTGCTAGGGAAATGCTAATATAATAAAAGTTTTAATAGTTATATTTTGTTCGATTCAAAAAATAAAGTGGCGGATATTTTTTTTTTCAAAGTAGTAAGGGGACTAATTCAACATATACTTCCACATTATTCAGTTACAATTTATTTCCCTTTTTCTATACAAAACAAAATGATTGGTTAACAATAGTTTATAAACACTATTTTTTTTTCTTGTTTCGTCTGCTAAAAGAAAGAATTGTGCGAAATTTAAGATTGATCCGAAAACTTTGTAAAAATAACTTTGCAATGCAAGTAGAAAAGATTTGCAATTTCATTTTACATAGCTCTTGGTGCACAGAAATGATTATATTCTCTTTATTGCTTCATACATACTTTAGTATTCAGTGGACCGGTTAGACCAAAAACTCCGTTTATGAAAATCTCTCATTTTAGACAAATTTCACATCTTTATAATTCTCTATTGACTTGAACCAGGTTGTAAGTACGGTGACAAAAAAGAAAATTGTCAAACATATCACTGTGCTAAAGAAAAAGAAACTTGCTGTGGCACTTGTAATTACGGTACACCTTTTACCCCAATCACCAGAAGAAACATAGCAATGAGACCCACATCGGCGAAACCACTTCTGATTCTTAGATCGCCCAAAGTGGTTAGAGGTAGGCAAATTTGTTAATATTCAGAACTGCCGTGTAAGGGGCGTCTATTGCTCACGTTACACATCTGTATACATCTGTTTAGTCTAGATCAGAGGAATAGAGTAAAGGGGGGGGGGTAGCGCGGGCTTCGGGGGGAGGAGCGCCATACCCAGCCTATATTTCTATGTGATTTTGATGTTCAAAGAAAATTGGGGGGAGGGGGCGCCAATGAAGTACACTGCACATTTTGTTTACTACGCCTCAGGTCTAGATATAATGTTATTGTGAAGATTAGGGTACTATGATTATGAAGATACATTTTGACAACATAGAATAGCATCTACTTTGATTGCAAACACTGTAGCTCTATATCCGCTGTGCTAAACAGACTATACAAAATGTATCAGATTGTCTTCTTTATTATATTAGAATTAGACTTAGTAAAATCACTCTAATTCCTACAGGTCTTGACTTTTGTAGCCAAGTTTTTTTATATATAAAGTTGACCTCCCTTTTATAAACATAATTTCTGGGTGGAAAAACAAGAACAATTCATCTACTCTGTATTCACCCGTCACTATATAGCAGGACCGGACTCAACCGTTGTGGGTCCCTATGCGAAACGGATTTCGGGTAGGGATATGGATAACAAGTGACATTTAAGAGTTTGTATTAGAATATTGTCACCGCTGTATTTTTGACATCATTAAATGTCACCGTTGTTATTTTAGATATTATGAATGTGGCTGTAGTTATGTTTGATGCTGTGCTACTATTGTCGGTTTATCAATGTAGGCGTGGTGGTGACATTGGGTTCATGTTCTAAACCACAGAATAATGAAATGGCGCTGGATGTAGCAGACACAATAAGTTTAATATAACATCACATGGTGAATACGATATACAATTCGACCCAGGAATGGTCAGTATTAATCCAACAGAAATATCACCAATATAACAACTTAGTAACTATTCTACAACCAACTACTTTAAACATCTAACTCTACTGCTTATATATTAAGTGACTCTATCAAGTGCTTGCTACAAGATCTCTATGTTGACTGACTGCCTTTAACTCTCTGGTTCACCTAAGGTCAAAAGTGTTCACCTTAGTGCAACATGAGTTGTGAATAACATTCACAATACAGAAATAACATACACAATATAGAAATAGGGTTTCTACTCTATGGCACCAACTCTGAGGTGGGGACAAATATAAATTCGTCTTTGCATTTTATTCATTCTTTAATACGTAAAGAGTTACTTTAGGAGCCTTGCGTGTAGCGAAGCAGTACAGTATGTCAAATTTTTTATTTCCTACATAAATCACGCTCAATGGCAAAAGTTACCAAATGTTTCAATCTATCCACGAGATATGTTGACCTCAAGTAATTCTTCATTAGTTTGAGATGCGAGAAGCTTCTTTCACTAGATTCTACAATTACGGGTATTGCAAAATGGCATTTTTTTTATCGCGAGTAGGATTGGCGTTTTCCATATTGAATGACTTGGATGACACCCCAAAATGACAATTTTTGTCTATATATTTCAGGAGATTTGTATGAGTTTTCTAAAGATTTAAATAATTTCCGGATATTCCAGCCATTATTCGTATATTTTGCAATTTAAGATTTCCATGAGCTCCTGGTAATTCGACAGGAGGCCGCGAGAAAATCTGTTATAAGTTTTAAAATAGTGTCAAATAATAATTTGTACACTTAGAATTAGCGCGAATCCACTTCGGTCGCATAGGTTGCTGTGGCCTAAGGCCGGCCCATCAAAATATCGGCGTAGTAGACAATAGTTTGTATTTTCATGTGTCAAAGTAAAAAACTATCTATGCTAAATATAGTTTTAAACATTAAATCTAGATCTAGATTCTTTTGCTCTTATCTCATGTAAACAAGGTAAACATGGTTTAGATCCATGAAATAGCAATAATTTCTTAGTGTTGAGCAACTTTTTAGCGGCCCCCAAAAGGGGAAAAGACGCTATTAGTTTTGTGCGAAATGTCTGTCCGTCTGTCCGTCCGTCCCGTTTAGATCTCATAAACTAGAAAAGATATTGAAAATCTGACATCACAATATTTTAGACCATTCAAAGTTCTGATGCAACGGCTACTTTTTTTTCTGAAAGCGAAAAATCTAATTTTTAAAATCAGTTATGCAAGCATTTTTTTAAAAAGAAAAAGCTAATTAGTATTCATTATAAGTTAGACCTAATTTAAAATGAATAGTAATCTTATAAACTTCATTTTTCTGAACTTTTTTTTTAATCGGAAATTTATTTATTTATTTATTTATTTTGAGGATTCCAATAAGAGATTGAGCCTTTTCAAAACCATTAAATTAATTATATAACATAAGTTAGGCCAGGGGAGGCGTGGTGGCTGAGCGGTAAAGCTCTTGGCTTCCGAACCGGGAGTCCCGGGTTCGAATCCTGGTGAAGACTGGGATTTCCAACTTTGGAAACTTTGGGCGCCTTTGAGTCCTCTCGGCTCTAATGGGTAGCTGACATTAGTTGGGGAAAAGTATAGGCGGTTGGTCGTTGTGCTGGCTACATGACACCCTCGCTAACCGTAGGCAAAAAAAAAACATGAACTTTACATCATCTGCCCTATAGACCACAATGTCTAAAAGGGGAACTAGTTAGGCCAGATTCACATCTAACTTTACATTCACTTACACCTATCCTTTGATCTGCGGGACCGTTGGGGCACTACACAAGATCTGTTAACCTTCTTTCTCCATTCTTATCTCTCATTTGTCTTTGATATAATTTCATTAGGATGTTCTTTCTGAAAATATTGAAGCCTGCCTGGGTGGACCTCTTCGGGGGCCGATTTTGAGTTTGTGTTTCCACACAAACTGTCTTTTGTAACCTTGTTTTTTATGCTCTTGTTTGTTTTAGGGCTACTATTCATACGTCACGGTTTCAGTTTGTGCCCAAGGATTATTTATGCCAAGTTTTATTAGATTATTGAAACGGTTTTTATTCCTATGCCTAACATACCTACATACATACGTCTCAATTTATAATATCTCGAAACGTAGTACAAATGTGAAAAAGTGCGATAGCGTGTTAAATAATAAGTATTAATGAAATAAACATGAGAGGATTCATATCTTTCAAACTTGAATTTTTCGCAATCAGATCATATCCGAATTGATCTATTCAAATAGATTCGATACAATTAGTTCAAATTCAATCACATACGCTTAGAGTAGAATACTCCATGGCCAATTTCCTTTCTAAATACATATTTGAAAGTTTTACTAAAGTGTTATCCAATTCTTTCAAGAGCGTCTGAAAAGCCAAACAACTGTGCTAACTCAGTTGTGTGCTATGAGCTTTGATTTAAGCGTAACAGCTAGCGAATTTGCATTTGGCTGGGTGGGGCGACTCAACATAAGAATTTAATTTATAGCGTATATGAATTATATTATTGACAATGTTTTTTACAATAGTGTAAATTCTTAACTAAAATACAAAAAAAAAAGTATTGGTTTGTCCGATGGCATGTATCGCCGCTTCCACCTGGTACAACCCATTTTCGTTTCATATTGTTACAAATGAACAGTGATAGGTAGAGGTCAACGTATGACCTCGGCGAGATGACACAGCAGCTAATGTTCCCTGGAATCTACATGTACAAACAAAGACAGGATGTGACGTGTCCACACGTGTTGTTCCAGGGGACGAACAGATCTAAGTAGGGGGACAGTTACTAATGAACAGTGACAGATAAAGGTCACTACGTGTGACCCCGACTTGATGACACTGCAGCGAGTGTTTTCTGGAATCTACATGTATAAATAAAGACAGGATGTGACGTTTCCTGACATGTTATTCCAGAGGATACTAGGAGTGTTTGTGCAACTTTGGAGATGCGATTAGGGACTCTATATAAGCCAGAAAGTTAATGTGAAAGTCAGTTGTATGGAGTCGTGAGTGAGCCGTTACAGTCGATACAGACGATGTAAGACGTGTGCGGCTCTGTGGAAGAGAAATGTGTACGACTCGATGCAAGTTAACTAGGGTAGAGTTAACTGGAGTGGACTACTGTCGTTAAAGTCTATACAGCGAACTACAGTGGACTTGAGCCGTTACAGTCGATACAGTCGATGTAAGACGTGTGCGGCTCTGATTCGGTAGACTTGAGTGCGACTTGGTTAAGCTTTAGGAGACCTGGAGCGACACTGGGAAGTGTGTCGTTGGTCTGTTCTGTGGAATACGGCTCGATGCAAGTTGACAAGAGATGAATTGCAACGAAGTGAAGAGATGAATTGCAACGAAGTATAGCTAACTGTAAACTGACAGATATTGTACAGTCTTCTACGCTACATGTTACATTGACGAATTGTTAGGGTTAATAGTCATTAAAGTTATATGAAACTGAAAGTTGAGTCGTCAAGTTCTTTGCAGTGTTTTTATTTGTGTGCCAACTAATACATCTAGCCAGAAGATTCAGAAATACGTAACAATATTTACTAATGATACAATTTAAGATTAGAGTGTTACTCCAGAGTTACAGATAATTTACTTCCTAGTCCAAACCTCCCGCAGGAATACTGAGGATGACTGCGGTCTGGCTGTAAACCCAGGACCATCACCATCGAGACTATCGAATACACCACCAGGCAGCTATCCTGCGTCAATGGAGTTCTGCGCTAATTGGTCATTTTGTCTTTTTTTTTAAAGCGATAAACATATGAATGGTTAATTTATTATATTATCTATACTATAAAGTAGAATGTGAGGTGTATGTATGTTACTTATAGACATCAAAACCGCTTGACCAATCTTGATAAAACTAGGCAGGGATGTTCCTTGGGTACCAACTTAGACAGTAGTGTATGTATTGTAGCCCTAAAACAAACTTAAGACCCAAAAAAAAAAAAAAGTTGTCCCACTCTATTACAGCTATAGTATTTTATGGATCTAGGCCATGTCTACAATGTTGACGTGAGAAAAGATCGAAAGGATTTAGACCTAGATCTAATTTTAAGAAATACACTTTGCGCAGATAGTTTTTACTTTGACACATGAAAATACAAAAGAAGATTCATTGATTTCATTATATAATAAATTAACCTTCAATTTTGTGTTTCAAAAGCTTTTTTTTTACATAAATTAGTTCTTTATATCTGTGACTACAGATCTCCTGACTAACATCCCGCCATTAGACAATACCGTAATGAATCGCGTTCTACAAATTAATTCGTTTAATTGTTTACTTTATAATCCCATCCCTAGATCTAAAACTCTAATTCAACTCTAAGATGATAAAACTTCTCTTTGCACTGATAGTTTTATACATTAACACATGAACATACTAATTATAGTCCATTTATTTCATATTTTGATCAAATAAACATTCAAATTTGGTTTTCTAAAGCATTTTTAAGAGACTACATTCGTTTACGAAAGCTGCGAAGCCGAGTTGAGATAGGCCTAGATCTATATTCATTCATGAATCGCGTACTAAAAATTATTTCGTTTAATTGTTCACTTTATAATCCCATTCATTTAACAAAGCTTTCGCTCTTTTCGTTTTTAATAGATATGAATGTATCGGCTTCGGGTAAACCAATTTTCGCAAAACTAATTTTATTTTCGTAGCGAAAGAAAAAAAACTTGAAAGGATCATTAGCTAACTTTAACATACATCTAAATCCAATCCACTAGATTAGTAAACACAAACTTAGACTCTCAGGCCGCTGGTAATGTCAGGATAGTTTATACATAAAGTAGGGTTTGATTAAAAAAAAACAAAAAACATGTGACTGTTTTTCTCTACAGATTGTAAACCAGGAGCTTTAGACTTAAGACCAGACCTGTGCTATGGCCCTATTGTGTGCAAGGATCAGTTTTTTCTATGCTGTGAATATTGCTCCAGATATTTTAAACTTCCAACTAGAACAACCATTTCACCTGATGGTAGGACATTTGTAAATACATGTATTGACGAAGACGTGTGGTAAAGCGCTTGGCTTTCGAAACAAGGATCCCGGGTTCAAATCTTTGGGATTTTTAATTTTGGAATCTTTAGGGCGTCTCAGGCTGTAATGGGTACCGAATATTAGTTGGGTAAAGTAAAGGTTGGTCGTTATGTTGGCCACACGATACAATGGCTAACAGTAAGCCACTGAAACAGATGACCTTTACATCATCTGCCCCATAAATAGCAAGATCTGGAAAGAAACTTTTATGTATCAACGGCACACCTACACACACACACACACACACAAACACACACACACTTACAGGATAGGCTACTTAAATACATATAGTAAATTATTTTTTTTTCTTGCTAGTGTTATAGGTTTAAGTCTAGCATTAGAATCATTCAAACGTTTTAATACTGAATATTTGAGATCAGTCTAGACTCTAGACTATGCAAACTAATGAATGTTTTTTTACTTTAATTTATTTTATTTTTTAATGAAAGGAGTTCCTACTGCAAGGTGCAAAAACAACATATAAAAATACATGAGACATGAATATAAATTTAAAATTTGTCAATTATTTTATAGGATCCCACATTCATTAAGTACTGAGTTTGAGGGTAAGTGTTGTTAGTTCAGTTGATAGTTGCTCATCGATCCCAATTCATTAAGAGCTGCTTTTAAGGGTCACTTCTGTCAATTCAGATGTGACATGCTTAAAGGATCCTAATTAATTATCTGCTGTTTGTAAGGGTTTTTACAATCCATTTGTAATTTGTTTCTGTTTAAACCTATATCGTTACTATTGTAACGAATCTCCCTATCCAGGAGCTCTGCAAACAGCACCACACGACACCACCAACTTAAAAAGAACTTGACATCTCAGGGCTCCAAAGTAACGTAATAGTTTAATGTCGATAAATAACAGCCAATATTATACAATAGGCAACACGTAACACAAGGCTGTACAAATATCTCTCCGTTAATAGCCGTACTGCCGCATCAACTCTTGCACTGGCCTCTCCGTCTCGTTCCGGGCTGTACTGAGCCTCGTACTGAATCCTGTCTTGACTGTGACATGTCCGCTCTTTATATAGGGTCCCTGCTGGCCTTCTAGAACCGGATGGAACATCGCTCGAGCCTTCTAGTCGATCACATGACTACATCTCTCGTGACGCTCCTGTGCTTTATTTATTGCACCGATCCTTCCTTAACTGTCTTGGCTGACCGTCGTAACTCGTCAAGGTTGACACTTGTCTAGCGCTGGCCTGGGGCTATTGCGTCGGCTGCCTACACACATACCACTACCCCCATCTGTGTCACCACCAGGTTTATAACACTGCCCCTCCTTAGATCGGTCTCTCCCGGGCAGAATCAACCGTATGACATTGCTGTAAATTTTCATCACTGCAGGTGGGGGTTGATTGGTGGGAGCGCCAACGGCTTTGCCTCTTGAGCATATCAAAGCCATCCATGTTGCATTCAGCAATTGTCGCTTTCTTCTTCTCCACTTGGTCTTCATGTGGCTTCAGTGACGTCGTGGTTGCATCGCCATGGAAGTTGAACTCCGCATACGACGCCTTCTTCTTTTCCTCCACTTGATCTTTATCTTGTCGCAGTGACGTGGTTGCATTGCTCTCTTGTCGTTCGGTATTGAGGGCAGCCACTTAACAAATGGAGAGTTTGGGGATTTCATTGTGGGTGTTACCAAGATAGTTGGCATAACAGGTCGCTTTATATGGCTTTGCGGAGAAGGACTTGAGGGATGGGTTTCAGATACACATGAGGGAGGAAATGATTGTGGGGCAGGTTGGTAATATTTTACGTGAAAATTCTCTTATTTTCGGCCTTAGGCTCCATTCGGCTTTCTTCACCACTATCAGGACCTCTATCTCTAGTCTCAGCAGTGGGCCAATCGTCTGTTGATTTCAGACTTTTTTTTATTTCTTCCGTCGAGCAAATGTCCATCAACTGCAACGTCAGGCTTCCTTGGATTCTTCTGACCACCATCAGGACTTCTCTCTCTCTAATCTTGGCAGCTGTACCAACTTCTGTTGGGTGAAGCCTCCATAACTTTCCTCTGTGAGCTATCTCATAATTACAAAACTTCCCATTGGACATTGTTAGAGAAAAAATAAAGTTTATAAATCTGTATTTCTTGTTTCCTATGAAGTTCCTCAACAAACTCCTTCCTTACATGACCAACTGGATATTTGGGACTAAATATTTTATTGTTAGTTCAAAATTGTCTTTCTTAATGTGAATTTATAATATGTCATATTCTCTTGACCAATGGCTCTTTTAATTTAAAAAAAAAAGTTTTCTCTCTACTCAACATGAATGTATAACTAACTAAAGTAATGAATTCATTAATTTAATGATGTTATATAGCACATATTTCAAGCTAAATGCATGCACAGTGCGTTATGGTCCAAATCTATTTTGTAGAACAATGGGAGAAGGGTTATGTGGGAGAAGTTCTTCCGTGCTTCTTTAAGCGCTCAGCAAACGCAACTCTGCTCAAACTCGAGCCTGCTTTGTTAGTTGACTACGGCGTATTCAAGCGGGTTTGACCTCTCAGCCATACTTAGTAAAATTAACTTTGATCAGCACCGATTCAATTATTTACCATCAACTATTCATGCTACTATTGCTTTCCAAAAATGTGGATTTTGTTTTTATTTCAAGATTGCAATTGAAATATTTCTAATAAAATGCAAGCTAATAAATAATATCTATTGCCAGTGCATTTAAATACAAAGGATGTCATGTTAAGAAATATATATATATTGTTTTTTATTTTATTTTCTGCAGCTTGTCTTGATACTCGTTATGACTTATTACCATTTACATGTACTAGCATAAGTATCTGCAAGACAGACAGAGGATATTGCTGTAAATATTGCGCACGAATGGAGAAATATACAGTCACAATTACCACCAAGTCAACTTCACCCAAAGGTAGTTAATTAAGCCTGCATTTGCATTGAGTGTGACAATTAAACCCTTGATAATATAGTTTTATTTTGGATTTTAATAACGGAGCTAACTTTTAAGTTGATACTGAAAAGACGAAAATTCGAACATCTATGTACGTCATAGATATTTAGAGTCGTAATTTGAATGTTAACTCTACCACTAGAGCAATTGTGGGCAAGCCACTCCGCAAGTTGTTACAGCGCATGCTCAAATCCCGAGACGCAACCTCAAATAATGCTAATGCCTCACGCAAGATAATGTTCAGCGGCAGGTGATGATTTTTGGTTGCTAAACTGAGACACGATAATTGTCTATTATCAAGGAGTATATAGATTTTACATACTGTGACGTCGTGATGTGCCTAGCTGCCCACAGGTTGCGACGTCAGTGTTCAGGCTTTCTGTAATGATTGCTTTCATCTATACTCGAGATTTTAAACATATTTTGAGACAGGAAAAGTTAATAGATTGCAAAATTAATTTTAAATGATTTTAAATCAAACAATATGTATCATACGTGTGACAAAGATGTGTATCATGTGTGATAAATTTTGTGTATATTATGTTTGAAAAAAAGGTATTATACATGTCACAAAAATGTGTAATTAATTTTTAGTACAACATGTTTGAAAAAAAAATGTGTATGAAATGTGTAGTAAAGAATGCGTATCATTGTGCATAGATGGTTGTATACTTTTCGCAACAAAGAAATATCAAATAAGTTACTTTCTGACAAAACGTATTTTTCAGAGTAAACAAATTAGTAAATTACAGATTAACCTGTGGAATCACTTAAATTGCTTACACACTGTGACCAGATGTCATTGTTTACTAACGTGTGTACATGTACTGACAGTTTTTTTGTAAGAGTTTTCTAGTCTTCTAATTTGGATATTTTGTACTGCAAGGTGTTTTTTTTAACGACAGAATGTCCTGAAGACTGATTGGTTGAGATGGTTTTAAAAATATTTTCGGGTGTTACGTATTCACGCTCACAACCTTATTTTAAACTATGCTATGGGGTCGTGGCCTAATGAATTATAATTAGCATTTGCTAGAAGCTTACTTCCGTAAATGAAAAACATAGACCCGCATTTCTTGATTCCTCTGAAGCTTCTCAACTGACTTCTTTATTGCTCGACCAACTGGATATTAATTTCTAAAAACTTCATGTTTAATCCAAAATTGTCTTTGTAAATAAGAGTTTTTAATATTTAATACTTTCTTGACTAATATGGCTGGTCGCATGACAATTTAATTTTGTAACAAACGAAAAGTTCTCAAATAACTCGGCATGGTCCTATCAACAACTAAAGTGGTAACATAAACTTTGGCGAGCAGCGAATCAACTTGTAAATGAAAGATTTCTTTTACAAGATAAATAATATTCAGTGCCATCACATTTAAATATAGGCGATACAATGTCAAGTAATGTATATATTTTTGTACTTTGCAGATTGTGCGCCAGGAGACTTAGACTTATTACCAGCACTGTGTACTAACATAAATATCTGCCTGACACACCGATCACTGTGCTGTGACTATTGCTCACGAATTGAGAATTATACAGTCACAATGACCACCGAGATAACTTTAACCAAAGGTAGTTAATTAGCCTGCAGTTGCATTGTGTGACAATTCAAACAAATACAGCATAAATTATAAAATAAAAAAACAAATGACGTCATCTCCAATTGAAGAAATCGGCGCTATTAGATTGTGGAAATTTGTACTAGAAAACTAACTAACTGCGACATATTGGCGATACATGTCAAATAATGTATATATTGTTATTCTCTGCAGAGTGTGCATCAGGAGACTTAGACGTATTCCCAGCACTGTGTACTAATATTAGTATCTGCCTGACAAACCAATCACTGTGCTGTGACTATTGCTCACGAGTGGAGAATTATACTGTCACAATGACCACCGAGATAACTTCAACCAAAGGTAGTTAATTAACCTGCACTTGCTTTGAGTGTGACGATTAAATCCTTGATAATATAGTTTTAATTTGGAACTTAGTAACGGAGCAAACTTATAAGCTGTTACTGAAAAGACAAAAAGTCCCCCATGTATGTACGGCATAGCCTTTTAGTGTCGACATATGAATATTAACTCTACCTGAGCAACTCTGGGCGTGCCGCCAATCGTTTCTGCCTCCGCAAATTTTTACTGCGCATGCTCAAATTCATAGGCGCGACCTCAAATAATGCTATTTCCTCTCGCAAAATTATGTCCAGCAGCGGTTGATGATTATTGGTTGCTAAACATAGAGGCAATAGTAGCCATTATCAGGAAGTATAGATTGCACATATTGTGACATTGTAATGAGCTATCGATCTAAACTTCCCACTGGTTGTGACGTCGCAGTCAGTGTTCAGGCTTCCTGTAATGATTGGTCTCAACTATACACACGATTTTAAACATATTTCGAGACAGGAAGAGTAAATAGATTGCAAAATTTTTTTAAAATGATTGTAAATTAAACAATGTGTATCATACGTCTGACAAAGATGTGTGTCATATCTGTGACAAAGATGTGTATTATACGCGTGACAGAGATGTATTATACGTCTAACAAAGATGTGTATTATACATGTGACAAAGATGTGTATTATTGTGCATAGAGGGGTGTGCACTTTTTAATATCAAATAAGCTACTTCTGGCAGATAAAAACTATGTATATTTCAGAGTAAACAAAATAGTAAATAACAGATTGACCTGTGTAATTACTTTATGGACTTTTTTTGTCAAGGTTATCCAGTCTTCTCTTTTGGAAGTTTTGTACTGCTAGGTGTTTGAATAGACACAAAACAAATAGAAAAGAAATAAGATAGATTCTAACTTCTAATCTACACTAAAAAAATATGAACGAATCCCTATTAAAATAACTTATACAATACGATGTGGAATAAAACTCACCCTAAATAGCGTTCAAATAGTCCTCTAAGAAAATATCCAATGCAATCGCTAAAGCTTTAAGTAACGTAAAGCACATGGATAATTCAGGAACTCAAAAGATACAGCATGACTCTGTAGCTCAAGATGGCGTGAGTCCACCAAACGTACAAGAAGAAAAAAAAATTACGTCATATCAAAGCATAACGAAGCGACAATTAAAAAAATACAGCATTAATTATTTAAAAAAAAGAAACAAATGACGTCATCTCCAATTGAAGAAATCGGCGCTATTAGAGTGTGAACATTTTTACTAGAAAACTAACTGCGACATATAGACGATACAATGTCAAGTAATGTATATATTGTTATTCTCTGCAGATTGTGGCCCAGGTGACATAGACTTATTACCAGCACTGTGTACTAACATAAGTATCTGCCTGACAAACCGATCACTGTGCTGTGACTATTGCTCTCGAGTGGAAAATTATACAGTCACAATGACTACCGTGATAACTTCACCCAAAGGTAGTTAATTAGCCTGCACTTGCATTGAGTGTGACGTTTAAACCTTTGTTATATTTTTTATTAAAGTTTTATTTGAATCCCTATAGCAAGGCAAACTTTTAATCTTCTTATTGAAAATACGGGAAGTCGCACATCTGTGTATGTCATAGTCTTTTAGAGTCGTCAGGTGAATGGTAACTCTACCAGAGCATCCATGAGCGAGCAGTTGATCCTTACAACTTCCGCAAGTTTTTACTGCGCATGCTCTAATTTCGAGGCTCGACTTCATGTGTTAATGTTATAATGCTCTCTAAAAGAGAAGACAACTGTGGTCGCTGTCAAAGTGTACGGAGTTTACATATTGTGACGTTACAACGAGCTATCTGTGTAAACTGTCCAGAGGCTGCGACGTCGCTGTGATCAGGCTTTCTGTAATGATTGGTCTCGACTATACAAGAGATTTTTAAATATATCCTGACAGTAACAATAAGTAGATAGCACCAACAATAATTTTACACTTTCATTGTAAATCAAAAAATGTGTATCATACGTGTAATAAAGAATGTTTATAATATGTGTGATAAAATTTGTATCATATTTGTTATAAAGAATGTGTATTATTCGTGTGATAATGAATGTGTATCATTTGTATGATAAAATGTATATCATTCGACATCGCTGTTACGTGAGCATCGTAATGTAAATGTGGAATGGTGCGAATGCGTGCTGAATGGAGGGAGAACCAAAATGGAGGAATAACAGCAATATAGTGCTTCTAGTGTTAACTAAGATTAAATTATTGATAAATTTTCATTTTGGTGTTGTTTGAAAACTGTCTTTTGGCTGTCTTGGACGTTGCCACAATGAACCTCATCATTAATATAAGAAACGGACTTTAAATTTATGCTCGTTGGGCATGGTATATATACACTAGCTCGTCAAATCTAAAATTGTAAAGAAATACGTAGTGGAAGCTGTACAGAGTAGAATAGTCGAGACTTTGTAATGTATACTGTTTGTTTCTTTGAACAGAATGTGTACTGGGAGAGCCAGACTTAAAGCCAGAGCTGTGTACTAGTCCAAGTGTCTGCCAGACACAGCCACTGATGTGCTGTAATTACTGCACCTACAATTCTGGAGCCATTTTTCATCTATACGATACTTGGATTTATCTTTGTTTTTACATTCATTGCATTTTCTTGTTGTCAAAACCAATGTCAGCTTGATAGACCTAGAAGTTCACTGATGTCGATGTTTCTCATATTTTGTAAACAGTACGTTTAGCAATTTATTGTACATACCTTTTTTTTATGTTTATCTTTACACATTAATATTTATCATAATATAGCAATCTCTAAATGCACATCTGCCTATTGTTACATATTGCCCCTAAAATGTTAAGCCTTATGGAAATGTCAATGTGGTTCTTCAAACTGTTTTTCATTTGTCGGACGATCAAAGTCCATGTCCTTACTATCTAATGTGTATGCTGCATTGATTGAATTATTCTATAAGACCATGTGTAAAGTAAATTACAGTTCAAACATCGTAAAGAAACGAGTCGTTTATAATTATATGTTAAATATTCTATAGTCATGCACATTAAAAAAATATAAAGCAACGTGGTTTGTTTTTTTAAAACATTTAAGCTTTTTAGTTATTTGTTACTTCTGTTCAAAAATCACATTGAATTTTCGTTTTTATTTTTTACATGTAGCACTGACATTTAGCAGACGATATGTAGCTCAAAGTTCGTCCCATAAGTGTTCATTTCGCAGACATCTTTTCCTAAGCCTTTCTCTTGTGTCAGTGTTTTGAAGCGTACGCATTCCAGAGTTTGCATATTGGTTAACCCGTCTATACTATAGCTTATTATATGTTAATAAGGACTGAACTGGCTCCGGCTCTGGCTTATTTTCGGTCCATTTTTCAATAACGGCCATATTCTGCTCCGGACGAAAATAAGAGCAGGATAGTTGGTGGGATATCAGATCTTAAAAACAGTGCACCTATTCATATGTATCAAATGGGCGTGGTTCCATTAGTGTCTGTTACGTAGGACTAATGTATTAACGTTTTAAAGTTTTTAGATATATGAATTCGTACCAAGTATCTTTTACTACAAAGACGGAAATGTAACTTTTACTTTATAAATAGGCATTTCATTCACAGCAGGCATATTATAAAACTTTGTTTGTCCTGAGCTTTGACTGGGCTAGTTAACATGTTAAATTTCTCAATTAGGTTATGCTGACCAGACATAGGGAGAGATGAACAACTCCCACACTTTTATTTGCTTAGCTCATTACATTTTCATAGATAGACAGGTGACCACATTAATATAATGTCAACATGTTGACAGTAGAGGTCATATCTTGGCTTTCGAGGGAACTGAGTTTGTTTTCTTGGAGAAAAAATTAAATTACTAGGTTGGACTTCAAGCCAAAACTCTACACAGGTAACCGGGTAATGAGATTTTTCAACTTTCTTTCTCCATTCTTCGCTGTCATTTGTCCTTTGATAGAATTTCATTATGATGTTCTTTATGAAATTATCGAAACTTGCATTTTTACCTGCCTGTGTGGACCACATTGTGGGCCGATTTTGAGTTTGTGTTTCCACACAAACTGTCTTTGTAACCTTTGTTTAGCTCTTTTTTCACATAGCGTATATCAATTCTGTCTATCTGGTAAAACGTCTGTACAAGTCTTTTTTTTTTCTACAACCAATCCCAGATAACGCTGAAATTTTGCTTAATTATTTCCTTTAGGCCTACCAAACTAAACAAATATACCAGAAAAAAGAAGGAGAGGCAGAGTGGCAGACAGAAAAAGCGATGGAGAGACATCATCAAAGAATGAATGAATGAATTGAATGAAACCCTATCCAAAGCAAAAGACAGGAACGAAGGAAGACTGTTACCAGATCTTGTGTGGTGCCCAGTGGTTCAACAGACTAAGAGATAGTTGATGGTGAAGTTGAACCAATATAAAAAAAATATAGAGAAAAAGAATAAGCTATACGCAAAACTGTTAGATACTTCAATTTAAACCTAAAGTAAAATAAAAGACTGAAGCCTTATATTGGCCTGTTCCAGGAAAAGCCTACTCGGATCCAAGCATCAAGATAAATGGACATAATATTAATGCAGAGGCTAAATTCATATATGTTACTCAGCACACTCTCCAGAAACGGAAAGATCGATAATGAAATTGACCTTTGTATCGCCAAGGCCAGAGCATCGTATGGCAGACTGTCTAAAAACGATTGGAACAGACGAGGTATCACCACAAATACAAAGCTAGGGATATATCGAGCTGTCATCCTAACTGCATTGCTCTAGGACTCAGAAACGTGAACATTGTACAGAAAGCATGCAAAGAAACTGAATCACTTATCTTATCTTATATTAAACAGACGTTTCTTTAAAAAAGAATATGATTACGTCCTACGCGTCATGCATTTAGTCATGCAAATTAACCAAAGACTTAAATTCTGCAAAGTCACTGGTTTTCCTGGCTAGCTCAGGCAACCCATTACATACTCTAATAGCACTAGGGAAGAAGGAGTATTTGTACAAATTTGTCCTAGCATATGGGACGAGGAATGTGCCTTTATCTTTGTGTCTTTCAGAGTATTTTATTAAATTCTGTTTTTGTATTTGAAGATTATGGTTCAGTGTTTTATGTATAATTGCTACTTTACTTTGAGCCTTCTATCCTAAAGGATTTCTAAATTTAGTGATTTTACTAAAGGTTAAGTGTGAATATTCGTTTGTTATGAATCTCACTGCTCTATTTTGTGTCTGTTCCAGTTTCTTAATGTTATATTGAGTTGAGGGGTCCCAAACTGAGGATGTATATTCTATTATTGGCCTAACCAATGTTAAATAACATTTTAGTTTTATGTTCTTATTTGATTTATAGAAATTTCTTTTAATAAATCCTAATGCTTTGTTTGATTTTTTTGATAGTTTCATCAAAACGTGGATTCCATGACACTTTTTCATTTATTATAACACCTAGGTATTTTGCGTTTTTAGTCTGTGTTACTGGTTTGCCATGAATAAGATAAGTGGAATTAATTTGTTTTAGCTTTTTTGTTACTCTTAACAACTGACATTTTTCTTGGTGGAAAGACATGTTCCAATTTGATTCCCATTTCTGTAAGTCATCTAATTGTCTTTGTAAAATATATGTGTCTTGTGTCTTCCACATGACATATCTAAGAAAAACACTGAATGTCAAATGACAAGACAAAATACCAAGAGCTGGTCTGCAAATTATCCACACAATCCTGATGCAGTCCCAGCTGCGATAGGCAGGGTACGTCTTCAGAATGTGACTCAAGTAACAACCTCTTGTATAACCAACTAAGCGAAGGAAAACCATCGCAAGGTGGTCAAAGAAAGCGCTTCAGGTACACCCTCAAAGCTTCTCTGACGGCGTTCAGCATAGACCCAGGCACCTGGGAGACAGAGGCACACGACAGAGCATCATGGTGTCGCGCTGTGAAAACTGACGCACAGGTTGCTGAGGAAAAGAGAACAACGCTGGAAAATAAAAAAAAAACGCCAGAGAAGACAATCAAGGCCAACGACACTAGCTCCAGTTGGAATAACCTGCCCAGTGTGCTGCCGAACATTCCGGGCTGACATAGGTCTCACCAGCCACATAAGGAGGCATAAAAACCTAGTGCAAAACCCTCAGCCCCCTGGATGACAAAGTGGTCATCATCGAACCACGATGGACGAACTATATAAATATATATAAAGTAAAATATATATAAATGAATAAAATCCAGATCTGACCATTTTAAAAAATATAGACAAAATATTGACCTTGTAATCTTCTTGTCTTATACAATACAGACATTACTTAAAAAACAATATGATTTCGTCCTACGCGTCATGCATCTACTCTTGCAATTGAACCAATGACTTAGATAATGTTAGAGAAATAAAGGAGAATGATTCCTGCGAAATAAAAAAGAAAGAGTAGAAGAGCATTTGTTTCAAACAAACCACGAGACACACCCTAACTTTACTTTCTAGAGGGATAGCTTCAATTACACCGCTAATTTACTGAACGGACACATTTTATTTACTATTTCCTTGATCTAGTTTTAGTGTTTTCAGCATTAATAAATTCAGATATTCAGATTTTCCTTTGCACTCCACTGCGGGCGCCCATATACCTAGCTTATAAATAAGAGAATAAATTTATAATTTACGCTTCTGCTGGATTGCAGCTATGCCATAACATTGGACAGGCTTTGAAAGTCATTCCTTAAGCCGGTTATAGACGAAAACAAAATACGAAACTAAATACAATGTACCAGATCTGGATAGATCTAAAACTAGAATCTGAACATTTTTATTTGTATTGTGAAGTCTTTGTCGGGGTTAGAGACATTGACTTATAAAATATAAGTCTATGGTTTGAGATCTATTTAATTTTAGTTCGAATCTAGCTAGAAGCATTGAAACAATGTATTGATTTATTTATACAATTACTTGTAGAAATCTAGATCTAAATGTGTATCTTGATGTAAGTATAATTGATACGCTAGCTACAGACCATACCTCTGTAGAATATTAGATATACAAAGTATAACAAATATTTTAATTATACATTTGCATAGGTTTTAGTTTAGATACAGATTAGATTTAAAGATAATATTCCAGTCTAGATATTTCTTAGAAAGTCATAAATAAAAAGACTATAGTTTAAATGTCGACTACAAATGTTAGTGTTTAGTTATTAATTAAAAGATCTACAAAATTCATATCCATGGTGAGACTATTGTATGATGGCATAAAGGCTCGTGTTAAGGAAAGTGGAGAGCCATCAGAGCCCTTTGAAGTATCAAACGGGGTAAAGCAAGGCTGTGTCCTAGCACCTACACTGTTCAGTATCATGTTCTCTGCTACGCTGACAGATGCATTCACAAATAGAGAAAACAACGAGATAAATATAGCATACAGATTTGATAGTGGCCTATTCAACCCGTGGCGGCTCAAAGCAAAATCCAAAATAAAATTAACAGTAATTATGGACTTGCTATTTGCGGACGAATGTGTTCTAAATGTGTTCTGCTCTGAAAAAAAATCTACAGAGCATTGTCAGTGACATCTCAAGAGAATGCCCAGACCTTGACCTTACCATTAACAGAAAAATGACCTAGTGTTTGCAGGTGGTCGATTAAGATTTTCTTTTCGCCGTCTGCTTCTGTCGTCCGAAGCGGATTTTCTTTTGGTCTCAAATGTGTACCCTTCGGCTTTTTGAGGGATCTCCAGCTGTCTCGTTCTGAGGCCGAATCCAACCAGATGCGTTCTTCTATGTTAGCTAGAGCAAGTTAGCACCTAAGTCTTGTAGGCGTTTTCGTGGGGCGCCTCTGTTACGTCGGCCACCTTTTAGCTCACCAAAAACGATTGACTTTGCCCTGCGTAACTGTCGGACCATAAGAAGTCCTTCTATACTCACCATACCGGCGTTCGCAAGGACATCGCTGTTTGTAGACCATATGTCCATGTTGGAACGCAAGCATTTTTGGTGAAAGCGCTCAAGTAGTCTTAGTTGCTTTTTGTATAGTGTCTATGCCTCAGATCCATTTAAGGGTTGACAGAAGCACCGCCTGATAGACATTGATCTTTTTAGGGGGGAAGAGCTATTTATTCCGCCAAACTGTCGCCTGAAGGTTTCTGGTCCTGGCCAGACGGTTATCAAGTGAAGCGTCATTTGATACTATTCTACCCAGAGTGTGAATTGGTCTACCACTTCAAGGAGATGTCTGTTTACGGCGATCCTTGTGAATGAGTAGGTTTTATTTGTTGACTTCTGTAACAGAAGTGCATTGCATAATATTGAATGATTATCAAAATCTACCACGCTATAAACAAAAATATGTAAACAAGCTCTAAAAAGAACATTTGCTCCGTACCAAGCTAGTTCCAAAACAAATACGTAATCAAAATCAATCCCATAGTGCTCATAGCCACATTAACAAAAAAGGAAATTCGTCTAGAGCGAACGAGGCTTCAACTTCAACTTGTCGCAGACTTTAAATTTCTGAAACAAGGACTTGTTTGAGATCATGAGTTTTATAAAAATGAAACTATATCGACTACATGATCCTGTTCTAAATGTTATCTTTATTTTGCATCTTTGACCATTACAGTATGTCACCCGGTTTGTTTGGCTGTACGCGAGTGAAGTTTGTTTTTTTTAATACAGCTTATTAAGAATTAATTGCAATCAACGATGAAAAATTTGGAACTAACTAGTTTCGAAATTGATTAATAAAAATATAGAAAAAAATAAATAGTTTTGCAAGCGAAAATACACGTACAATGCATTTGTATTACTTGTAGTTTGAAAAAATGCACATCTATCAGCTGTTTCAAATATTACTGGAAAAAAAAGGGGGGCATCTTAAGGATCTGCCTCCCTGGGCATCACATATCCTAGCTACGTCACTGGAGTCGCCCTCAAAGATTCCGAAATTAAAATCCCAGTCTGCACCAGGATTCGAACCCAAACTCCCTGTTAGGAAGCCAAGCGCTTTACCACTCAGCCTTTGCGTTTTGGCATTTTATTTAGTTGTAATTACCTCTATAGACACGTAAGCCTTACAGGTATTGTTAAAATAATTAAATGACATGTTTTATTAATTGTATCAGTCTCATTTTGATCGTGTCCGCTTAAATTAAAAAAAAACAAGATTACAAAGACAGTTTGTGTGGAAACACAAACTCAAAATAGGCCCCCGAAGTGGTCCACCCAGGCAGGCTTCAATATTTTCAGAAAGAACATCCAAATGAAATTATATCAAAGACAAATGAGAGATAAGAATGGAGAAAGAAGGTTGACAGATCTTGTGTAGTGCCCCAATGGTCCAGCAGATCAAAGGATAGGTGCAAGTGAATGCAAAGATAGATGTGAACCTGGCCTAACTGGTTCCTATTTCAGACCTTGTGGTCTATAGGGCAGATGATGTAAAGTTCATCTGTTTTATGGCGTACGGTTAACGAGGGTGTCATGTAGCCAGCACAACTACCAAACGCCTTTACATTTCCCAAACCAATGTCAGGTACCCATTAGAGCTGGGTGGACAGAGGCGCCCAAAGATTCCAAAGTTGAAAATCCCTGTATTCACCAGAATTCGAACCCGGAAGCCAAGCGCGTTACCGCTCAGCTACCGCGCCTCTCCTGGCCTAACTAAAGTCTTATAATTGATGTAATTGTTTTGAAAAGGCTCAATCTTTTTTTCGATTGCTTAAAAAAAAAATACATGCGTTCTGTAATATAAATGTACACAAAATAAAGTTTACAAGATTAGTATTCGTTTTAATTTAGGTCTAACTTATAATGCATACTAATTAGCTTTTTCTCTGGAAAAAACTGCTTGTATAACTGATCTTAAAAATGAGATTTTTCGCTTTCAGAAAAAAAAAGTAGCCGTTGCATCAGAACTTTGAATGGTCTAAAATATCATGATGTCGGATTTTCAATATCTTTTCTAGTTTACGAGATCTAAACGGGACGGATGGACATTTCGCACAAAATTAATAGCGTCTTTTTCGCTTTAGGGGGCCGCTGAAAATGAGGGAATCTAAAGAAAAGTTAAGCGCCAAGTATTTGAGTGTCTAATAAATTATTTCGACAATGTAACGTCTTATATACTCGTAATGCAGTGTGTAATAATGCAATAGAAGCGTGGGTTCGTCTATGTGTAGATAATTATTCATTTTCAGGTGCTTAGAGTGAAGCTTGGACAGAGAGTTTAAGAAACATAAAAAATGAAGAATAATGATAATATCCAGCCATATGCGGCTGGTCATACAAATAGTTATAAATTATATCCAAGTATGAACACAATCTTCAAAATACGTTAAATCTCAAAATACAATATTTCACGTACGTCCGCTCTCAACTAAGCTCCCATAGTAACTGGCATATCATCTTTTATTTCCTCTCTCTAAACTCAGAGGTGTCTCGTTCGTGTTCTGGACACGGTTTTTAGTGACCACCTGTCACGGCCTAAATAGAGGGTGTGGCAGAGAACACTATGTAAAATTCACAAAACTTTAAAATTAAATATATTTCTTTCATAATATATTTCACTACAATTTTTTTTTCATAATTTAGAGTATATTGATAATCCTAATATTTGTATTTAAACAGATAGTAAATATATTCAATATTAACAGATTTGAATAAAGAGAACTTTCTGGAGAATGTCTAATGTTGTTGTAATTTTCTCTGCCATCATTAGTCATATCACTGGTATTGAAGGTCAGTGCGATTTATAAATAAAAACATTTGTCTAATAACTTCTTAGAAACTAGTATGTTGCTTTTTATATAAAAAAATGTAACCCCATTATGCACACTCATGACTATTTCTTTTAACTAGTCGACCCGCGGCGTAGCATACGCCTCTATTAGACGGAAGTATTCATGTAGTCAGCATATTGTCGAGCAGAGTGTATGACTGCTTCCGTCTGTAAGAACAACGGACAAGGCGTCGCCATAGTTACCCCAATGTTCACAAACAAAGGTTACGAAGTTCGAGAGCAATAGTTTCGTCGATGACATTTATCCACAAGTATGCGAGTGATAGAAATAAAGAGTTACCTGATGCAGGAATTTTGACTACATTAGAAGACATATTGACTCCACGAACTATATGTTAAGTCGATGGCCATGGTTGGGAAACGAAGGGCAATACGAAGGGACAAAATAAAAAAAAATTGATACAGAAAAAAAACATGCTATTCTAATGACAACCGATCTTAACGTATTTAAAAAAAAACACACATAAATGTAGTCAAGAATACAATGTAAAGAGAAAGATTACTTGTTCTCTCGCATCCACCTCTTTTTTTTTCTGAGCCTCGTTCTCTGTCACCGTGAAAGTTACGTGTGGTAATTAGTCTGACTTGCAGAAAAAAAAGAGTTATCTTTCCATGACTTTTTCGTGGTGGCTCACACGGTTGGGCGACAAAGATAATTTTTTATAGAGATGAGGCTGGATGAACAAATATGTACCCAAAAGGGGTGGGTAATGTTGTTTCTCAGATAGTTTTACTAAATGTTCATTGAGCTAATTATAAAAGAAATGCGGAAGAGCCAATCAACGTCATTCGTTAGATTCAACAGCCTTTGATTTTAGTGTTCATCGCTACACAATTGTGACTCAAGTAACAACCCCTGTCAACCCCCCAACAGCCTTTGATTTTAGTGGTCATCGTTACACAATTGTGACTCAAGTAACAACCCCTGTCAACCCCCCAACAGCCTTTGATTTTAGTGGTCATCGTTACACAATTGTGACTCAAGTAACAACCCCTGTCAACCCCCAAACAGCATTTGATTTTAGTGGTCATCGTTACACAATTGTGACTCAAGTAACAACCCCTGTCAACCCCCCAACAGCCTTTGATTTTAGTGGTCATCGTTACACAATTGTGACTCAAGTAACAACCCCTGTCAACCCCCCAACAGCCTTTGATTTTAATGGTCATCGCTATTAAATTGTGACTCAAGTAACAACCCCTGTCAACCCCTCCCCCTATCCAGGAGGAAATTTGTGACTGATTTTTTGGCTATAATTAAGCAATTTTGTTTACTGTAGGTGTGATTTTAATGTAAAATTATTACTTGCGCCAGCAAAGAGAGGTTTTGAGTTTACAATCCCCCTTTCATGGTGTTATGAGAATGAAATACCCTATTCTATAAAACAACAAAAAGAAAAACAACAATAATGCAAACGACAGTCAAAAAATTTCATAAGCGCAGCCAAGGGGATTTTAAGTTTATATATCTATACAATGTTGAAGCTGTTTCCCTTATTCTAAATCAAACGAAACAATTAATTACCAATAATTCATTGACTAATTGGTTACCTTTTTTTTATTGATTCATGTCTCGCCTATTTAAATGAATATTTGTACAAAGTTTAAAATTGATCCGAGAATGGGTGTAGTAGATATAACGTAACTTTTTACCAGAGAGACAGACAGAGTGGATATAAGCTTTATAAAACATTTTACATGGAACAAAAATAGTAATTTGTTGTTTAGGTTTCAATTTATCGATTGATTGATTTGCAAATTTGTATTGTATCTACTCTGATTTATTTCGGTTTATGAAAATAGAGGTCATTTTTTTCTACAGTTATGTTCCAATATGAGGCGAGTGACAACACTGGTGATCAAATGCCTGACCAGTTCAATGTGACGTTTAGCACAAAAACGAAATTTCTAACCAAATTCAATCTCAGGCGTTCGCAGAGTTTTGACGTTGACATTTCTCTCTATACTCTCGACATCGACAGGGAAGGATTTTTTCAAAGTCGGAAAGTGAAAACTAGACCCAGAAAGGTAACAACGGAACTAATTATTTAGTTTGTCTAGAGTCAGGCCACATCGTGCAATAAACAAATTACTTATTATAGAAATTAGACTTGTACATTCTGACTTCTCAATGTAAGAAATTTATAAAAAATTGTTTCGTACTATGAACAGAGTACGGAAATATTGATAAACCTTTTTGAAAGCATGTAATCATTTTTAAGCATATTTTAGACTTTTCTGTAAGTCCTATTTTTTTCAGTTTGAAAATTCTTAATTGTTGAGAAAAAAAACTTGACACGTTTCTCAAAAACTGTTCTAACGATTCTCCTAGAAATTTGGACTCTTGACGTTTATCTTTGAGAAAATAATTACTAGCTAAAATGCCACACCTAGAAAACCTTTAGTTTGACATTGATACTTTTTAAAAATATAATTTTCTTAAAATAAATTTGATCTTGATCATCCGTATTTTGAACATTTTTGTACGTAGACCCTTTTCATAAAAGATTATAGTCAATTTTTACACACCCAAGAGCATTTTGCGCACCATATTGTAAGTCTGAACCTATTGAACTATATTTAGAATCTAATATACTTTTGATTAAACTTATACCTTCGCTTAACCAGGAGTTATATATTCAGGGCAATGGAGGGAATGAGGACTGGATAAGCACGTTCTTTTTTTTTTAAATCATTCATATTAAAAGTAAGTAGATTCATGGAGAATGAAATATCTTTAAAGTTAACAACTAATTTATGTTACTTGTAAATTAATGTATTTTAATAAGCATACTTACCAGTCTATTTGTTGACCTTTAGAAGGAGTCTGTCTTTGTGAGAATTTTTTTATTTATTTTTGTAAAAACATTTTCTGCTTGTGCCTAATGAAGAGAAACTGAAATTTAATGACGTAATAATGAAACAAGCCGTGGGAGTCTTTGGGAGGAGATAAGGTTTATACAAGAGGCGATGGATACCAGACAGAATACAAGAGGCGATGGATACCAGACAGAGCATACAAACTGATCAACGATGTAAACATGCTAAATTTAGAAATGAGGGAAATTCAGAACACGAGAGGCAAACGAGACCAACACGCAAGCAAGTCTAAAAGAAAAGTTGCCTGTGAAATGGACAAGACTTGAACACAAGTGCCAAGAAACAAAATGCAGTTGCTTACCAGAAAGACATGAAAATTCCCCATCGCATTGTTTGTAGCTTTACCAGAACATCCACCAAATACAAACATTATAAACCTGTATTAATGAAAGACTGACGGGACGCAAATAAGTAGTTGGGTTAATATGATCCTCATCAAACCCACTGCGTTTTATTTTCCCAAATTAAACGTGTTTTCCTGCACAATGACTCTGAGATCCGTCGCTAAAACTAAAACTAAAACTAACAAAGACCAGAAGCCCCTAAAGACTGGTAAAAAATAGTGCTCATAAAAATTAAAATAAAGAGCCACGTGGCAAACTGCAAGACTTTGAGAGGCATAAACTTTTTCTCACTTCCGTAGCAAATTTTTACGCTGTTTTGATGTGATAGTTACTATTGCCTCAAATTTAAAGTTCAGAGAAAAGCAAGCAGGATTGCTGATCATGCATTTACTCTCCATCACATCACAGAGCAGTGTCTAGAATATCCACGAAATTTGATGATCAATTTGGTGGATTAAGAAAACAACTTTCAGGAATTATTTTGAAAAATAGCGTGTAAATATTACATCCTGCAATACGTTTTTCCCCCATACTTTGAGATATCTGCACAGCGAATTCAGCTGCCTTGTCAAAATAAAACGATGGAACAACGGAGTTCTTTAACATTTAGACATGGTGTGATTCCCGGTTTTATCACGTCATCTTTCCTTATCTTGATAGCCATTTAAATAATAATATAATAATAAAGCTTGTCTTTAAGTCCGAAGATTAATGAGGAATGCAGTATTTCCCTTGGCTACGCAGCCCCAGCTTTGACCTACGTATTTTGCCACATCCAAGAAATGCATAACCATTGTCCACCGGTAGTCGATTAAGATTTATTAAATTTTATTTTCACCGTCTGAGTCTCTCCTGGGCAGCAGATTTTCTTTTGGTCTCAAATGTGTATCCCGCGACCTTTGTGAGTGAAACCCAGCTGTCTCTTTCTGAGGCCGCATGCAACTAGTTGCTTTCTTCTATTTCAGCTAAAGCAAGATGGCGTCTAAGCTGGTTTTTGAAGCGTTTTCGCGATGCGCCTATGTTACGTCGACCTCTGGCATACGTTCGTCTCCCTATAGGATACGTACCCTGCCAAGCATAGCTGTCGGACCATAAGAAGTCCCTCTATACTGTAATAACTTAAGTGAGGCAACTCAACGAGGACATAGACGTTTATTTACATAGAGACATGACAAACACAAAGGGCATCTGCCTTGAGCATAGCGTCTCCATATTGGCTCTCTCTTGGGCGGAAATCGTTAGTCTCTTATGTCAACATCCGACTTCTCTGGTCACTAATAGTGCGCACCTTCTTTCTGCACTATATTGGATGGCGGGGCGCATGGCAAAGTCATAACAATACTGTCCATACCAGGCGTCCGAAAGGACATCGCTGTTTCTAGTGCGATCTTGCCACCGTATTTCTATGATGGAACGCAAGCATCTTTTGTAAAAGCGCACAAGTAGTCTTAGTTTCTTCCTGTTGTTTTAAATCATAACTTTGTCTTCGGTATCTCATGGGGCAAGCTAAACAAACTAACGTACCTGGACATGAAAATAATAAAGCAACACACGTCATTACATGTACATATATACAAGGAAAGGAATGAGGTGGATGAGCGATAAATCGCTTGACTTCTATACTGGTGGTCAAGGGTTTAAATCCTGGTGATGACTGGGATTTTCAATTTCGAGATCAGCCTCTGAGTCTACATTGCTTTAATCGGTACCTTACAATAGTCGTGGAAAAGTAAAGACGGTTGGTCGTTGTGCTTACTACATAAAACCCTCGTTAACCGAGAAACAGAAGACCATTGCACCATCTGCCCTCTAGATCGCAAGGTCTGAAAGGGGAACTTTATATACAAGGCATGACGGAGTGACTCGATAGACATGCGCCCAGAATCGGCCATTAGATAAAGTTCCATAAAACCAAAGTTATGCCTATCGGATACATACTGCTATCAAGATTGGCCATACAGAGCTTAAATATGTTTAAAAAAAAAACAAACTTTTTTTAGGAAGCCTTATTAAGATATGGCATGTCGAATAGGCAAAGCAGGCATCGTCTTTAAATGTGATTGAAGACCTACATCAATCCCGTCAACGCAATTATATCTACAACAACCACCTACACTTGAGCGGCTAAGGTCGCTGTGCAACAATGGCCAAGTAGGATTCTAGGAGTAAATTGCTGGGTTCATGTCACCAATAGAGAAATCCTTTCCCACACGGGCACCTGCCCTATTAGTAAATTGGTTAAGGAAAATAGAATAAGATGTATAGATTATATCCTTATCCAAGAAGAAACTTGTTTAACAAGCAAGTTGTTGCATAAAAGTCGAAATATGGAAAGCAAATACAGGGCCGTCCAACAAACGAGGCGTCAAAACTTCTGAGACGTTCTACAACTGTAGGACACTAGCTACGAAATGAGTGTGGAAATCGCCTATGAAAAATCTGATCTATCTCTAGGAAGAACTTAGACTCCATGCGCTAAACGGCGAAAAGTGATATACATTTCTATTTATTTTACTATTAAAGAAAACTTTTCTATGTATGATATGTAATTAGTGCGTCCTATCTTTAGATAAGCTCAACTTATTTATTACTACTCAATAAAATCTCTTGTCATTACAAGGATATAGGCTACTACCATGATACTAACCACAAGGCCGTGTTTTGTATTAAAAGGTCACCAGAGACGTTGTCGAACAGAAACTTTAAATTTCACTTAGTAAGTTGTCCAGATTATTACAATTACTATCATTCCTATTATTATTATCTTTGAAACGAATGAGAATTCATTCTCTGGCGCTACAAGCGTCGAGTTTTGTTGCAGAGAAAAAAAATTCATCGTAGTCTTTTTAACAATTATTACTTTTTTTTTTTACAGTTTTCTAAAAACATTGATGAGAACTATTTTATATAAAGTATTAGGAGCCATTTAAAATGATATATTTAATTCTTTTCTTCCTAATGTTAAACATGGGTTAATAAAGACCTCGAGATGCACTTGGTATGGTAACACCATTATTGACATTAATAATCTTAGAGACAGGGCAGAAGACTAGCAACCAAATCCCTTCCCCCCAAGGTGTTCACAATAGAAATGAATGAGAAAGCACTAAAAATAAATGAGTCTGTATATTAATTTTATAAGTAAAAGTTTGTTATTGATATTTATTTCTTGCATTATTAAAGGCTTTAAAACTCTAATTGTTTCAGAAAGCTGTATTCCAAATGGACAACTCCGAATACCTGTTTGACTCTGATACCAAAACGCATAAAAAGCCTTGGAGAAATATGTCCCTCGAGACATTCTCTAGTCCTATAAGGACTGAATCTACTACACCTCGCTCTAGGACAACTTTTGACCACTATGTTTATAAGTTAGAGTTGCTTAGAAGGACAAGTTTTGATCTGTTTGACACACAAATACCACGTACGTCACGTGACTTCACATGTTTTGATGTTTGTTTGAAATTAAACAATCGCTATTTATTTAAACAAGATCATCCCAAGTGCAATATTGTCCTTAATTGCATAAAGCAGTGTTTTCCAATCTGTTACCCTAGTGTTCTGGATATTCACCAACAACTGGACTAATTTACTACTAGGCCATCACGTGAAATAATCTCTCTAAAAAAAATTAGTGTTCCGCTAAATGCTCAAAATGTGTTCCGGAGAAAAGAAGGGACAAACACAATGGTTGCCCCATGACAAGCCCAAAAGACAGGCGCAGAAAAAAGAAAAATAATAATTCCTGTCGGGTAAAGGCATCATTAGGACAAATTATACAAGCTTTAACTTGGTCTGCAAGAAATGTTTGGTACACTTTCTTAAAGCTTTGGATTCAAAGTCAATGCATTTCTATATATAGATTTATAGGTTAAAGGTGAATCTATTTAGAAAAGACTTAATCTATTTTTAATGTTTACCCATTTCATGTTGTGTATAATTCGCTTGATTGCTTGTGATATAATATTTGGCGACATCTACTCTAAGAAGTACAAACATTTTTTCATCACAATTGAGGATTTATATATAAATTGTAAATTAGATATATTGGTGATTAGTACAAGATAAGGTAATCTCCGTGGTATTTGTTTTTAAAGGAGTAAACTTTCAAATTCAGACCTTGAGATGATCTATAGGGCAGATGACGCAAATGTCGTATTTTTGTGGCCCACGGTTAACGAGGGTGTCATGTGGCCAGCACAATGCTCGACCATCTGTAGTATTCTCGAACAAATCTAATGCACCCATTAGAGCTGGGTGGACGTAGTGGCAACTGAGCATCGACTCTACGAATTTCAGAAAGGAAGTACAAATAAGAGAAAAAAAAAAGAGATGGTTGTAAAATGGAACCTAAAGAAAAACGAAGTAATTGAAAGGAAATAGGGAGACATTTTCAGATGGATTGACACTCATTTTGCCAAGTAAATATTAGTACAAATTACAATCTCAGGGATTGTGCAAAACATAGCACGCAAAAAATATGGTTTATTAAAAATCTTAGCTTACGTATACTTCCTCTACTCTGTAATCCGGACACAACGAAAGTTTTGTAAATGTGGATTACTTTCAATGTATAGGAATCAGCAACATATTTCTAAAATACTTTGTCTTGTACAAAATGTTTGAAAAATAAAATATATGTAACAAATACATGTAATAAATGTGGTGTCTAAAAAGTAATAGATGTAATGTCTAAAGTGTAATGGATGTAATGTCTGAATTGTAATGTATATAATGCCTGTCACAGCGCCAGAAGTAGAAAAGACAGTTCGATGGAATGGCATCAATCAGTCAACACCATGGTCAGACCCACCGAGCAGACGACGCCGAAACGCAGTGCGTGACTACTACGTAGATGTGGTGGCGTTGATTGACAGAACACGCTACGAATGGTTTCTACAACAAGCTAAAAAAGACTACCACACTGCGATGCGGAATATTCAAGAGTACTATGCTATGGTGTTTAGCGGGGTGAGTTCTCAAATTACTGAAACTCAAGAGTAATAATAACATGCAAAATATACAAAAAGCAAGGTTACAAAGACAGTTTGTGTGGAAGTGGTCCACTCAGGCAGGTAAAAAGGCAGGTTTTAATATTTTCAGAAAGAACATCAAAATGAAATTCTATCAAAGACAAATGACAGAGAAGAATGTAAAAAGGTTGACAGGTCTTGGTGCAGCAGACCAACTTAGACTTAGACTTAGGTCCTCCCGCGCCGTTCGGCGCATTGGGCGGCAAGCTGTCTCCATAATGATCTGTCACTGGCAATGTCTGAAGCCTCCTCCCACCAGGTGTCCACTGTTCTGAGGTCCTCGATGAAGGTGTGTGGCCAGGTAATACGAGGACGTCCCTGTTTGCGCTTTCCTCGTTTTGGCTTCCATGTTATCGCAACTCTTGGTGTGCGTAATTCATTTTGACGTAGAACATGTCCCGCAAACCTCATGCGACGCTCAGTCACAACCTCACTAAGTGTTCGACTCCCAGTTCGGCATAGGATTTCCTTGTTTGAGATCCGGTCTGTGTAACTGACTCCCAAAATCCGTCTCAGCCATCTATGTTGAGCCACATTTAGTCTTTTCTCAATTTTGACAGATGACTTCCACGTCTCACATGCATATGTAGCAGTTGGAATGACGATTGTGTTGAGAAGGTGTATTTTTGTCTCGAGTCCAATGGCTTGGCTAGTCCAAATAGGCTGCAGCCTTTGGAAAATGCTCCCTGCCTTTCCTATTCGGCATGCTACATCATGGTAAGCATCTCCATCATTTGTTATGATGCTGCCAAGGTACGTGAACTTGTCCAGCTCTTCAAGCTTTGACTCGCCAAGTCTGACGGGGACACATTTTGCCTTATATCCCACTCGCATAATTTTAGTCTTATCCAAGTTTATGCGGAGGCCAATTTTGGGTGTATCTCTGTCTAGGCTCTCCGTCATTTCTTGAATGCATTTATTTGTAGCCCCGAGTAGTGCAACATCATCATCAAAGTCCAAGTCCATCAATCGGAGTTGTTCATGCCATGAAATACCAAAGACAGTCTGATTCATTGCTCTCCTCATTATGTAGTCGATGGCTAGGAGGAAAAGGAAGGGAGATAAGATGCACCCCTGTCTCACACCTGTCTCGATTGTAAAAAAACTATGTTGTTCCCTCTTCTGTTTTAATGCAATATCTAGACTGACTGTAAAGTTGTCGTAGGATCTGGACGAATTTTTCTGGGATACCGTATTCTCTAACTATTTTCCATAGTGATTCTCGGTGGACACTATCAAACGCTTTTTTGAAATCCACGAAACTGATCGTTAGCCGTTGTTTGTACTCAAGACTTTGTTCTATGATATTTCGTAAAACGAAAGTCTGCTCTGTACATGATCTGCCTCTTCGGAAACCTGCTTGTTCTTCTCTGAGCCTTTCATCTACAGACTGTTGAAGCCGTCTCAACAAAACAGTGCTGAAAACTTTGCCTGGAACAGAGAGGAGAGTAATGCCCCTCCAGTTGTTGCAGTCTGCCAAGTTGCCCTTTTTTGGAAGCTTTACAATCCCTCCCTTTTGCCAGTCCTGTGGGACTTTTGAAGTTCGCCAACAGAGATTTAAGAGATCAGTCATTATGTTAACAATGCACTGTCCCCCATATTTTAGCATTTCTGCTGATATCATGTCTAGTCCTGGTGCTTTGTTATTCTTCAGCACTGCAATGGCCATGGTAACCTCCTCAGCAGTTATTGGGTCTGTCTGGACCTTGAGATCATTGTCTGATGATGATGATGCAGCTGACCATAGGATAGGTAAAAAAGAATGTGAAGTCAGATGTGAACCTGGCCTAATGTCTTATAATGAATATCTAATTGATCTAATTGCTTTGTAAAGTTCAATCTCTTATTCAAATCCTAAAGAAAAAACAACATATCCGTAAAAAAATAAATAAAAAATAAATACATTTTAAAAAATCCTTTAGTAAAATGTTCTATGGATGGATAATGCGCTTGCCATTTACGCGATAATATGAAAAATTACTTATTAATTGTTGTTTTAAATTATGTCCAACTTATATGCATACTGAATAGACTTTTTCTCTTTAAAAAAGTAAACATTTAGTATTTTTTATGACAGAACTTACATAACTAAATAATACATTTGAAAAAAAAAATTGTTTTGACAAATAATCTAAAACCATTTGCATAAATGTGTTAAAAATATGGTGAATTATCATCTCTTCTACTAAAGTGACACTAGTGTTTGTTACTATTAATAGTGAAAATTAGTAAAAGTGGTGTAATTTTATGAAAAAAACTGCTTGCATAAGTGATTTTAAAAATTAGATTTTTCGCTCTCAGAAAAGAAAAAAGTAGCCATTGCATTAGAATTTTGAATGGTCTAAAATATTATGATGTCGGGTTTTCCCTATCTTTTCTAGCTTACGAGATCCAAACTGGACGGAAGGACAGACGGACGGACAGACATTCCACACAACTTACAGCGTCTTTTCTCCTTTCGGGGGGCGCTAAAAAACTAGTCCACTTGCGTCCTAGCGCAAACGCAAAACTAATAGAAGAACAATCACAAATGACATTTTCTTGACAGTAATATACCTTGCCCAAAGTGTAGTCAAACTTTATTTTAGTCTGTATTGGATTCAAAAACAATATTTCTTAATTAAGATAAGTCTTAAGTTAATAGCTGTTTTGTATTATTTAATATACCTATCGTTCCTTCTTTACAGGAAACTATATGTTTACTGACTCATTCTATTGTTGTTGTTTTTTCTTTTAGGTTGACATGCTTTATAAAGGCATCCTCCATGTATTTTACACGATTCATATTCGTCTGTGTAAAGTATTCGTCCTACAGGTATTCAATCTAAAATAATTACTAGATAAAATCTCTTAATGTATACAGACCAACATATTTTTACACACAAAAAAAAACCTTAGTGAGTTGGTTTAAACCAGCTGTCTTAAACCAAAGCGGTCGTATTTTTTCTTTTAAAAAATCCGCCAGCGGCCCCCCCTCTCTAAGAAAAACACGTATAAAGAAGCGTAAGAAGGTAAATTTGAACAAAATGACATTTGTTTATTAATTTTTATGAGGCGCCCAAAGATCACGAAATATGAAATCACAGTCTTCAGCAGGATTCAAACCCGGGATCCCCGTTTCGGAAGCCAAGTGCTTTACCACTCAACCACCTATGATAGTTTTGATAATATAGTAGCTAAATCTTTTCAGATGCAGTTCTAAATATACAATATTTTATAGATGTATAGGCCATTTAGTATCAGCTTGCTGCTAATAATTAGTCATGTAAATAAAATTTTTATTAAATCTACATTCTAGACAATAATAAATCTTTTCAATACATATCATATTTTTACAAAGCATATATCCATTCACTTTGTTTGTTAGTCTGTGAAAGTGTCTGTATGGTAAACATTTTGAACACGTTATTTATCTGAAACCCGAACAATGAGCAAGCTGAAATAATTAATTTTAACAAGATTTTAAAGACAGTTTGTGTGGAAACACAAACTCAAGATCGGTCCCCGAAGTGGACCACCCAGGTAAGAAAAAAAGGCAGGATTCAATATTTTCAGAAGAATATCGGTATTTTCAGAAGAATATCGGTATTAAATTCCACCTAGGCAGGTAAAAAGGCAGGTTTCAATATTTTCAAAAATAATATAATAATGAATTTCTATCAAAGGCAAATGACTGAGAAGAATGGAGAAAGAAATTTGGCAAAACCTGTTTGGTGCCCAAAAGATCCAGCAGACCAAAGAATAGTTGAGAGTGAATGTAAAGTTAGATGTGAGCCTGGCCTAACTGATGCCTTATAATGAGTATATAATTGATTTAATTTATTTTTTTTGTAAAGGGTCTATTTCTTATTCAAAGCCTCAAAAAAAATTTTTCCTTAAAAAAAATTAATTCTTTGGTTTACTGTTCAATGTTGCCGTTGACGCGATAACATGAAAATCTACTTATTAATTGTTGTTTTAAACTATGTCTAACTTATTTGCATAGTAAATAGATTTTTTTTATTTAAAAAAAAAGTTAACATTTTTGGGTTTTTTTTGTAAATTTAGTAGTTAGTATGAAAAACTTACTCAACTTAGCAATAAAATTGTAAAAATTGTGTTTTTTAATATTGATACATAAAAAGGATAGGAAAATGCCTGTTAAAATTTATTTTTTATAAAGCTTATTTTAACTCAATCTGTCTGTCTGGTAAGAAGTTTGTACACATTATTTTCTCACACCATATTTCATATCAAGCAGAAATTTTGTTCAATTATTTATTCTACCTGAGAACACTAGAATCAGCAAAAAAAGTGAAATAATTATTTAATTAACTATTGGTAATTAGTTATTTTGCTTGTTATCTTGAACAAAAAAAAAAAGACATCGTACTTGACATATATGGTGGTATAAGTAGAATTATTCCCCTTCATTATTCTTTAGCTCTGGGTGAGCATGTTGTTTTTTTTTTTTGTGCTAACACAAAAAAAAAGTAACCCGAATACACTATTCTCTCCCCCTTCCTTTCTCTAACTGGTCCAGACAAGTGATAGGATCATAGCTCATTGTGAAAGCTAAAGGCATGATAATGGGCTAAGCCAAAAATTTGGTAAAAATCTTTTAAATTTCACAGAATTATTAGCGTTTGACTAGATGTATCACGATTTAGTCTGATAACAAATAAAAACTAATTGATACAGTTTCACGTTATATAAGCATTGTTTTTTTTTAAAGTATGTTTTATGTTGTTTTTTTTTTTGTTTCTTTTTTTTTTTTACAAAGGTCAACTCCCTCTGTCTGTCTGTCTGTCTGGCAAAACATTTGTTTCAGTTATTTCTCCCAAACACATTCTCAGATCAAGTTTAAACTTGCACTAGACGTGAATTAATTTAAACAAAAATTAATTTATTACTGGTAATTCATAATTTTGTTTAACGCCGGTAAGGGAAATTAATCATTCAGTATTCACAAATATGTAGGGTTTTGTCAACTAAAATAATTGTACAATCTATTTCTTCCCCTTTCACGGATCAAGTTGAAATTATATCAGCACGTTCTTTTGATTTGGATACATCATCTGCATGAAGAGTAGGGAGCTGCTGTCTGGGCGACATCTCTCTGAACTTAGCTCACACCAGGCATTCATCTCATTTCTATAACATTATCCACAGTAGCTTCTTCACTGAAGGAGACCAAACAATGATAATTAAATATTTTGCTTGATATTGAATAAAGGAAATGACTTCTACAATATTGAGAGATATTGTTATATGTGCGGAATTCTTCCTTATTCTTCCCCAGAAACCCACTGCTGCAAGTTTTATTGACAAGTACGCTTCAGATGGTAAATTGGACAACAGACATGCTCTTGATGCTCTCAAAACTTTTTTTGCTGGTGCTGGCCATCCAATCGTCGGCATTTACGATCACGTGATGTTGTTTACTGGGTAAGAACTTTCCTAGCATTTATTTAAAAGGGGAGAGAATTTGGGAGTCAAAAGTAATGGAATCAGAGGCGCCCAAAGATACGAAATTAATATTCCCAGGATTCGAACCCGGAACAACTGGTTCGGAAGTCCAGCGCTTTACCGCACAGCCGTCGCAACTTAAAAAGTGAAATCGCTTGGTAGAGACCAATGTTAAGACAGAGGGCGGATTTAAAATATTGACAAAAGAATATACTTTATATGTATTTGTAAATATCTAAAAACCTTGAACAATTGTACAGCAATGAACGTCTCATCACTACCAAAACTACTTTAGAACTTTTACAATGAACACCTCATCAAAACCAAAACTACTATAGAACTTTTACAATGAACACCTCATCAAAACCAAAACTACTATAGAACTTTTACAATGAACATCTCGGGGGCGAAGACTTCAGTTAATGTTAATGATAATGAATCCAGAAATTACAATATCTCTCAATATATAGTTTGTATGTAATTTAAACTAAAATGATTCAATGTTTTATCACTTCATGTGATTCCTTCGTCACTATCCAAACTTTGTCTTTCTTGCTGGTCTATGGCTATTAAACAACAAGAACAATAGAGTCGTTTTCAGATGAATGAAGAATAAAAGCTTATCCATTTGTATGTTGCAGCCTTGACCTCTATAAATACAACAGTGCTGGTACAAAAATTTACACATTTGTAGGTAAGTACTTTAAGTACTACTCTTTAAAATCTCAAAATAAGTTATATTTATTGTTACACTTATATTAACGCTGTCTAATTGTCTGACTTTGTGGAGTCTTGTACCCGTTATTTTTTCTCTTCCCATTTCTCAATCAAGTTAACTCATTGTCTATGCCAGCACATAAAAGAAACAAAAAAAAAAACGAAATAATTATTTAGTTATTTATTTTTATACGATAAGTACGAACTATTTTAGTTGCTAAAACGTTGGCTTCCAGTCGTGGATGTTCTGTGAGCTCAGTCTCAAACAAAATTCTTTTTTATCAACTCATTCTGTCTGTCTGTCTGGCAAAAAGTTTGTCTAAATATGCGTGTCACTGATATAGTGTATTAGAATAGCTTGTGGAAAGCGTGGTCGAGAAGCTAAGTACGCTTCAAGACCCAAGGGTCTTAATATGCGTGTCACTGATATAGTGTATTCTAATAGAATAGCTTGTGGGAAGGGTGGTCGAGCTTCAAGTTGGCTTAACTTGGTTACCTATAAAGGGGGGTTTGAGGTTCGACTCCCGACTCGGGCAGAGTTGTGTTTACTGAGCTGCCTAAAGGCAGCACGGAAAAAACCTTCTCCCAGATACCCCCTCTCCCCAGTGGTCCGCAAATGAGATTGGACCAAAGCGCTCTGAGCATGCTATAAGCATGGAACTAGCACTATGTAAAAGCTATAATAATTATTAGAAGAAACAAAATTTAAGAAAATAATAATGTTACAAGTAAAGCGAATGAAATATATTTTTTCTCTTCAATATTAATGAGTATGGGTCAAACTAAGACATTGCAAAAATTTTTGAAAAATTGTATATGGTAATGATTCTGTGAGATGTGCACTGACTCTAGCAGGAAATGGCACCGTGAGGAAAACTAATTATTTTTGTTACAATCTATAAGTTATAACAGATTAGTTCTAACATTGAAAAAAACAAGATTAAGCATTTCAACACTAAATATTATATGTTTTAACGTTTTATTGACTATAAAATTATAACAATATAGTAAAAGAAAAGCATGAAATGTAAAACATTATCTGGTACTACCTGTGACGAACACACTTTCCGGGGATTATGTTATCAAACTTCTTAATTCAAATGAAATGAAGAAAGAAACATCTCTGTATTTTCTCTGAATCTTCTTTAATAATACTTCTCCAACTTTCTTAGACAAATAACTTCTCAATACAAATTATAAAGATACAAAAAAACTTCACTTATAATGCTTCAACTCTTGTAACTTTAACAAATATCACTTCAACTAAAAAAAACTCTAATTAATGGACTCGCTAATATCACAAAACTTATAACTCTATCAAACCATTACTAAACGAGGACTAAGCGAGGACTGCGTCTAACTGACTTTCCCTTAATTTATACCTTTCTTAATCGTACATTCCAGAATCATGGAAACTTCTCCCCTAATTATTTTAGTAACTTTGACCTTCTAGAAGCTGACGTGTGCTATTTTTTTCCCTTAAACTCTTTCTTTGATTAGATACCGAAAATTAACTTGATTACGCTGGACAGCACTGGCTTGACCTCGAGCTTCTAGAAACTGGTCGAAATAGGTCACAGACTCGACTCGTGGCACTACCCAGTACTATCTAGGTATATTTTTTTAACAACAAATAATAATAAGGTATTGAGATATTCAAAGATTATGTCCATAAACAAATGTTTTAATAACTGAAGTGCAGTTGAACAGTTGAACCAAACACACTGAACATCCACTGTATATTCAAATGCTTATCAGTTATCTAATTATCATAAATTCCTATTTGTTCAAATTCTTTTCATTGGGCTACAAACATCATTTGGCATATGTTACTTTGAAAAACTTATAGAATCAATTTCCTTGTTATAATTAGATATATATGAGTGAATACATAATAAAAATAACTATACATAATAAATAACTGTATCTTAGAGGTAAACATAATGTGCTATGATATAACACAAAGGCCTAAAAACAAATTGTATGATTCTAATGTCACTGAAACTCAATCATGTTTTGTCTAATAATTGCGTAATTCCAAACATCTGGAAAACTTCAGAAATCATACCAGTGCCTAAGAAACCAAAAATAGATTGCTTAAATGATTTCCGCCCAGTAGCACTAACACCTATTGTTATGAAATGTTTTGAAAAATATATTCTTAAACAACTTGTAGCAAAAGTCAATAACAGCCTAGACCCTCACCAATTTGCATACAAAGCAGCTAGAGGAACTGAGGATGCCATTCTATTGCTTTTGGACCAGCTTTATAAGCATCTCGATATACCCAAAACATATGCACGAGTCCTCTTCGTAGATTTCTCCTCGGCTTTCAATACCATACAGCCACATCTAATGATAAACAAACTGAGTAACTTAAATGTAAGCCCTTACTTGCAAGCATGGTTTCTAAACTTTTTAACCCAACGGCCCCAGTATGTTAAAGTCAACAACACCAAATCGTCAACTCGAGTACTATGTACGGGTGCTCCACAAGGTTGTGTACTTTCTCCTGTGCTATACACTCTTTACACTAATGACATAAGAAGCATCTATGACTCAGTTAAACTCATTAAATTCGCTGATGATACTGCCATAGTCGGTCTTATTTCAGGAGACGAAACTCAGTATCGAAGCTCGATAGAAGAGTTTACAAACTGGTGCACCGACAACTTTCTAGAACTGAATGTAACAAAAACTAAAGAACTTATAATAGATTTTAGAAAGAAAAAACAAACTATACGTGAACTGCAAATAAACACTACATCTATAGAACAAGTAAAGGCATATAAATATCTAGGCATTATCATCAACAACAAGCTTTCATGGGAAGACCACCTTGGAACTCTGACAAAGAAAACAGCCCAGCGACTCTTTTTTCTATACAAACTCAACAGTTTTAAATTAAATAAGAAGATCCTTGAGACATTTTACGGCGCTACTGTACAAAATCTGCTAACATACGGAATAAGTTGTTGGCAAGGCAACGCCTCATCTAAACTGTTGCAACGTCTAGAAAAC